>NC_056444.1:6583177-6590677 GCF_018296145.1 Oncorhynchus tshawytscha
GACAGACTGGTCTCCTAGTCTCCAAGACAGACTGGTCTCCTAGTCTCCAAGACAGACTGGTCTCCTAGTCTCCAAGACAGACTGGTCTCCTAGTCTCCAAGACAGACTGGTCTCCTAGTCTCCAAGACAGACTGGTCTCCAAGACAGACTGGTCTCCTAGTCTCCAAGACAGACTGGTCTCCTAGTCTCCAAGACAGACTGGTCTCCTAGTCTCCAAGACAGACTGGTCTCCTAGTCTCCAAGACAGACTGGTCTCCTAGTCTCCAAGACAGACTGGTCTCCTAGTCTCCAAGACAGACTGGTCTCCTAGTCTCCAAGACAGACTGGTCTCCTAGTCTCCAAGACAGACTGGTCTCCTAGTCACCAAGACAGACTGGTCTCCAAGACAGACTGGTCTCCAAGACAGACTGGTCTCCAAGACAGACTGGTCTCCTAGTCTCCAAGACAGACTGGTCTCCTAAATCAAATCAAATCAAATAAAATGTATTTATATAGCCCTTCGTACATCAGCTGATATCTCAAAGTGCTGTACAGAAACCCAGCCTAAAACCCCAAACAGCAAGCAATGCAGGTGTAGAAGCACGGTGGCTAGGAAAACTCCCTAGAAAGGCCAAAACCTAGGAAGAAACCTAGAGAGGAACCAGGCTATGTGGGGTGGCCAGTCCTCTTCTGGCTGTGCCGGGTGGAGATTATAACAGAACATGGCCAAGATGTTCAAATGTTCATAAATGACCAGCATGGTCGAATAATAATAAGGCAGAACAGTTGAAACTGGAGCAGCAGCACAGTCAGGTGGAAGTTGAAACTGGAGCAGCAGCATGGCCAGGTGGACTGGGGACAGCAAGGAGTCATCATGTCAGGTAGTCCTGGGGCATGGTCCTAGGGCTCAGGTCAGTTGAAACTGGAACAGCAGCATGGCCAGGTGGACTGGGGACAGCAAGGAGTCATCATGTAGTCCTGGAGCTCAGGTCCTAGGGCTCGGGTCCTCCGAGAGAGAGAAAGAAAGAGAGAAGGAGAGAATTAGAGAACACACACTTAGATTCACACAGGACACCGAATAGGACAGGAGAAGTACTCCAGATATAACAAACTGACCCCAGCGCCCCGACACATAAACTACTGCAGCATAAATACTGGAGGCTGAGACAGGAGGGGTCAGGAGACACTGTGGCCCCATCCGAGGTCACCCCGGACAGGGCCAAACAGGAAGGATATAAACCCACCCACTTTGCCAAAGCACAGCCCCCACACCACTAGAGGGATATCTTCAACCACCAACTTACCATCCTGAGACAAGGCTGAGTATAGCCCACAAAGATCTCCGCCACGGCACAACCCAAGGGGGGCGCCAACCCAGACAGGATGACCACAACAGTGAATCAACCCACTCAGGTGACGCACCCCCTCCAGGGACGGCATGAGAGAGCCCCAGTAAGCCAGTGACCCAGCCCCTGTAATAGGGTTAGAGGCAGAGAATCCCAGTGGAAAGAGGGGAACCGGCCAGGCAGAGACAGCAAGGGCGGTTCGTTGCTCCAGAGCCTTTCCGTTCACCTTCCCACTCCTGGGCCAGACTACACTCAATCATATGACCCACTGAAGAGATGAGTCTTCAGTAAAGACTTAAAGGTTGAGACCGAGTTTGCGTCTCTGACATGGGTAGGCAGACCGTTCCATAAAAATGGAGCTCTATAGGAGAAAGCCCTGCCTCCAGCTGTTTGCTTAGAAATTCTAGGGACAATTAGGAGGCCTGCGTCTTGTGACCGTAGCGTACGTGTAGGTATGTACGGCAGGACCAAATCAGAGAGATAGGTAGGAGCAAGCCCATGTAATGCTTTGTAGGTTAGCAGTAAAACCTTGAAATCAGCCCTTGCTTTGACAGGAAGCCAGTGTAGAGAGGCTAGCACTGGAGTAATATGATCAAATTTTTTGGTTCTAGTCAGGATTCTAGCAGCCGTATTTAGCACTAACTGAAGTTTATTTAGTGCTTTATCCGGGTAGCCGGAAAATAGAGCATTGCAGTAGTCTAACCTAGAAGTGACAAAAGCATGGATTAATTTTTCTGCATCATTTTTGGACAGAAAGTTTCTGATTTTTGCAATGTTACGTAGATGGAAAAAAGATGTCCTTGAAATGGTCTTGATATGTTCTTCAAAAGAGAGATCAGGGTCCAGAGTAACGCCGAGGTCCTTCACAGTTTTATTTGAGACGACTGTACAACCATTAAGATTAATTGTCAGATTCAACAGAATATCTCTTTGTTTCTTGGGACCTAGAACAAGCATCTCTGTTTTGTCCGAGTTTAATAGTAGAAAGTTTGCAGCCATCCACTTCCTTATGTCTGAAACACATGCTTCTAGCGAGGGCAATTTTGGGGCTTCACCATGTTTCATTGAAATGTACAGCTGTGTGTCATCCGCATAGCAGTGAAAGTTTACATTATGTTTTCGAATAACATCCCCAAGAGGTAAAATATATAGTGAGAACAATAGTGGTCCTAAAACGGAACCTTGAGGAACACCTAAATTTACAGTTGATTTGTCAGAGGACAAACCATTCACAGAGACAAACTGATATCTTTCCGACAGATAAGATCTAAACCAGGCCAGAACTTGTCAGTGTAGACCAATTTGGGTTTCCAATCTCTCCAAAAGAATGTGGTGATCGATGGTATCAAAAGCGGCACTAAGGTCTAGGAGCACGAGGACAGATGCAGAGCCTCGGTCCGATGCCATTAAAATGTCATTTACCACCTTCACAAGTGCCGTCTCAGTGCTATGATGGGGTCTAAAACCAGACTGAAGCATTTCGTATACATTGTTTGTCTTCAGGAAGGCAGTGAGTTGCTGAGCAACAGCCTTCTCTAAAATTTTGAGAGGAATGGAAGATTCGATATAGGCCGATAGTTTTTAATATTTTCTGGGTCAAGGTTTGGCTTTTTCAAGAGAGGCTTTATTACTGCCACTTTTAGTGAGTTTGGTACACATCCAGTGGATAGAGAGCCTTTTATTATGTTCAACATAGGAGGGCCAAGCACAGGAAGCAGCTCTTTCAGTAGTTTAGTTGGAATAGGGTCCAGTATGCAGCTTGAAGGTTTAGAGGCCATGATTATTTTCATCATTGTGTCAAGAGATATAGTACTAAAACACTTGAGCGTCTCTCTTGATCCTAGGTCCTGGCAGAGTTGTGCAGACTCAGGACAACTGAGGTTTGGAGGAATACGCAGGTTTAAAGAAGAGTCCGTAATTTGCTTTCTAATAATCATAATCTTTTCCTCAAAGAAGTTCATGAATTTATCACTGCTAAAGTGAAAGTCATCCTCTCTTGGGGAATGCTGCTTTTTAGTTAGCTTTGCGACAGTATCAAAAAGGAATTTCGGATTGTTCTTATTTTCCTCAATTAAGTTAGAAAAATAGGATGATCGAGCAGCAGTAAGGGCTCTTCGGTACTGCACGGTACTGTCTTTCCAAGCTAGTCGGAAGACTTCCAGTTTGGTGTGGCGCCATTTCCGTTCCAATTTTCTGGAAGCTTGCTTCAGAGCTCGGGTATTTTCTGTGTACCAGGGAGCTAGTTTCTTATGAGAATTTTTTTTAGTTTTTAGGGGTGCAACTGCATCTAGGGTATTGCGCAAGGTTAAATTGAGATCCTCAGTTAGGTGGTTAACTGATTTTTGTCCTCTGGCGTCCTTGGGTAGGCAGAGGGAGTCTGGAAGGGCATCAAGAAATCTGTCTCCAAGACAGACTGGTCTCCAAGACAGACTGGTCTCCTGGTCTCAAAGACAGACTGGTCTCCAAGACAGACTGGTCTCCTGGTCTCTAAGACAGACTGGTCTCCAAGACAGACTAGTCTTCTGGTCTCTAAGACAGACAGGTCTCCTAGTCTCCAAGACAGACTGGTCTCCTAGTCTCCAAGACAGACTGGTCTCCTAGTCTCCAAGACAGACTGGTCTCCTAGTCTCCAAGACAGACTGGTCTCCTAGTCTCCAAGACAGACTGGTCTCCTAGTCTCCAAGACAGACTGGTCTCCAAGACATACTGGTCTCCTAGTCTCCAAGACAGACTGGTCTCCTAGTCTCCAAGACAGAATGGTCTCCAAGACAGACTGGTCTCCTAGTCTCCAAGACAGACTGGTCTCCAAGACAGACTGGTCTCCAAGACAGACTGGTCTCCTGGTCTCCAAGACAGACTGGTCTCCTGGTCTCCAAGACAGACTGGTCTCCTAGTCTCCAAGACAGACTGGTCTCCTAGTCTCCAAGACAGACTGGTCTCCTAGTCTCCAAGACAGACTGGTCTCCTAGTCTCCAATACAGACTGGTCTCCTAGTCTCCAAGACAGACTGGTCTCCTAGTCTCCAAGACAGACTGGTCTCCTAGTCTCCAAGACAGACTGGTCTCCTAGTCTCCAAGACAGACTGGTGTCCAAGACAGACTGGTCTCCAAGACAGACTGGTCTCCTAGTCTCCAAGACAGACTGGTCTCCAAGACAGACTGGTCTCCTAGTCTCCAAGACAGACTGGTCTCCAAGACATACTGGTCTCCTAGTCTCCAAGACAGACTGGTCTCCTAGTCTCCAAGACAGAATGGTCTCCAAGACAGACTGGTCTCCTAGTCTCCAAGACAGACTGGTCTCCAAGACAGACTGGTCTCCAAGACAGACTGGTCTCCTGGTCTCCAAGACAGACTGGTCTCCTAGTCTCCAAGACAGACTGGTCTCCTAGTCTCCAAGACAGACTGGTCTCCTAGTCTCCAAGACAGACTGGTCTCCTAGTCTCCAAGACAGACTGGTCTCCTAGTCTCCAATACAGACTGGTCTCCTAGTCTCCAATACAGACTGGTCTCCTAGTCTCCAAGACAGACTGGTCTCCTAGTCTCAATACAGACTGGTCTCCTAGTCTCCAATACAGACTGGTCTCTAGTCTCCAATACAGACTGGTCTCCTAGTCTCCAAGACAGACTGGTCTCCTAGTCTCCAAGACAGACTGGTCTCCTAGTCTCCAAGACAGACTGGTCTCCTAGTCTCCAAGACAGACTAGTCTCCAAGACAGACTGGTCTCCAAGACAGACTGGTCTCCTAGTCTCCAAGACAGACTGGTCTCCAAGACAGACTGGTCTCCTAGTCTCCAAGACAGACTGGTCTCCAAGACAGACTGGTCTCCTAGTCTCCAAGACAGACTGGTCTCCAAGACAGACTGGTCTCCTGGTCTCTAAGACAGACTGGTCTCCTGGTCTCTAAGACAGACTGGTCTCCTAGTCTCCAAGACAGACTGGTCTCCTAGTCTCCAAGACAGACTGGTCTCCTAGTCTCCAAGACAGACTGGTCTCCTAGTCTCCAAGACAGACTGGTGTCCAAGACAGACTGGTCTCCAAGACAGACTGGTCTCCAAGACAGACTGGACTCTAGTCTCCAAGACAGACTGGTCTCCTAGTCTCCAAGACAGACCGGTCTCCAAGACAGACTGGTCTCCTAGTCTCCAAGACAGACTGGTCTCCAAGACAGACTGGTCTCCTAGTCTCCAAGACAGACTGGTCTCCAAGACAGACTGGTCTCCTGGTCTCTAAGACAGACTGGTCTCCAAGACAGACTGGTCTCCTGGTCTCCAAGACAGACTGGTCTCCTAGTCTCCAAGACAGACTGGTCTCCTAGTCTCCAAGACAGACTGGTCTCCTGGTCTCCAAGACAGAATGGTCTCCAAGACAGACTGGTCTCCTAGTCTCCAAGACAGACTGGTCTCCAAGACAGACTGGTCTCCAAGACAGACTGGTCTCCTAGTCTCCAAGACAGACTGGTCTCCAAGACAGAGTGGTGTCCAAGACAGAGTGGTGTCCAAGACAGAGTGGTGTCCAAGACAGAGTGGTGTCCAAGACAGAGTGGTGTCCAAGACAGAGTGGTGAACTGTCATGAGAATTATGTTCTCGATGTTCATAAACCAATTTGATTAAACTACTCAGTCTGCTAATCAGGATTTGTAAGATACTGATTGAAATGAAACAGACAGAGGCCCAGTCTAAAATAGTCAATAAGGTTTATACACGAGAGCGCTGGTTAGTACAAAAACATACTCTTGCACACAAACAAAATTCATACGCACATACATTTGCACACAAACAGGAGGTATCCTATGCACATACTGTCCTGCTACCCAGCCAACAAAGATTAGGGACCGTGAGAATGACTCCCTGTTCTTTCCCAAATCTCTCAGTGGCTCCTAGCCAAGGTCGGCACCGAATCTTGCTCAGACAGTCTGTGTTTATTTATTATAATTTTATTGACTATTAATCAATTTCATACAATTATATGGCTTCAGGGTGGAATATTCTAGTCATTCATTTAAATATAGAAAGTCCATCAACATGAACATGTTGTTTGAAGAACACAGAAAGAGTGTGTGTGTGTGTGTGTGTGTGTGTGTGTGTGTGTGTGTGTGTGTGTGTGTGTGTGTGTGTGTGTGTGTGTGTGTGTGTGTATCTGTGTGTGTGTATCTGTGTGTGTGTGTGTATCTGTGTGTGTGTGTGTATCTGTGTGTGTGTGTGTATCTGTGTGTGTGTGTGTATCTGTGTGTGTGTGTGTATCTGTGTGTGTGTGTGTTTGTAGTCATCCGCTCCATACCTGTTTCCTCATAACATCAGTAGCTACGAGCCAATAGGATAGCCTGTTTAATGCATCGTGGGGGCAGGCAGTGGCTACGAGCCAATAGGATAGCCTGCATAATGCATCGTGGGGGCAGGCAGTGGCTACGAGCCAATAGGATAGCCTGCATAATGCATCGTGGGGGCAGGCGTGGCTACGAGCCAATAGGATAGCCTGCTTAATGCATCGTGGGGGCAGGCCGTGGCTACGAGCCAATAGTATAGCCTGCTCCAGTGTGACACTCAGGTTACAGCTGGGGACAGAGGAAAGAGATCATAACAGAACATTACATTATAACCTGTGTTTCCCAAATGACACCTGGTCCAAAGTAGTGAAGGGGAATAGGAAGCCATTTGGGACAATGTGATCCTTTTACACACTCATGGTTCAGCTAGGGACAGAGGTCAGAGGATCAGCATAGAACCCAGTCAGGACAGGGGTTAATGCTTTGGACAGAACATTTGATGGAACAATGGATTCATTCATACAACCAGCATCAAGGTCAGTCATAACATTTAGAGAACATCGTCAAGGTCAGTCATAACATTTAGAGAACATCGTCAAGGTCAGTCATAACATTTAGAGAACATCGTCAAGGTCAGTCATAACATTTAGAGAACATCGTCAAGGTCAGTCATAACATTTGTGATCGACCGGCTTGATTCGTTCTTACGTAGCAAAATTTGGTTTAAAAAGTATGTTTTATACATTGGATAAAAGTAAAAATCAGAGCTAGAAAATGGTATATCAGACACTACAGTTGAGGAACAATGGGAAAGTAATTCTGCTTTGAAAGTTGATAAACTTGTAAGCCCACTTTTGAGAGAATGGCCCTTGAATGTTTTGGTACAGCTACTGGAGAGCTCTTCTTTGTCTA
>NC_056444.1:6595677-6628177 GCF_018296145.1 Oncorhynchus tshawytscha
TCTGACGGGAGCATTCTCTTAGAGACCAGCCAGACATCTCACTACACGACACTTTATTCCACTGCCATTCGCACCCCCACAAGTCAAGGAAGTGTGTGTGTGTGTGTGTGTGTGAGAGAGAGAGAGAGAGAGAGACTGTTCATTTTTATTGTTTATTTCACTTTTGTATATTATCTACCTCACTTGCTTTGGCAATGTGAACACATGTTTCCCATGCCAAAAAAGCCCCTTAAAATTGAATTGAGAGAAAGAAAGAGATAGAGAGAGGGACAGAGATATTTAGATTGAGAGATATTCAGATTGAGAGAGAGAGAGATATTCAGATTGAGAGAGAGAGAGTATTTAGATTGAGAGAGGGAGAGAGATATTCACATTGAGAGAGATATTCAGATTGAGAGAGAGAGAGTATTTAGATTGAGAGAGGGAGAGAGATATTCACATTGAGAGAGATATTCAGATTGAGAGAGATAGACATTCAGGTTGAGAGAGAGAGAGAGATTCAGATTGAGAGAGAGATATTCAGATTGAGAGAGAGAGAATTAGGCCGATACCCACTAATTATCAAAATCCAGAAAAGAGCCGTTAAATTCTACAACCACCTAAAAGGAAGCGATTCCCAAACCTTCCATAACAAAGCCATCACCTACAGAGAGATGAACCTGGAGAAGAGTCCCCTGAGCAAGTTGGTCCTGGGGCTCTGTTCACAAACACAAACACAACCCACAGAGCCCCAAGACAGCAGCACAATTAGACCCAACCAAATCATGACAAAACAAAAAGATAATTACTTGACACATTGGAAAGAATTAACAAAACAACAGAGCAAACTAGAATGCTATTTGGCCCTAAACAGAGAGTACACAGTGGCAGAATACCTGACGACTGTGACAGACACAAACTTAAGGAAAGCTTTGACTATGTACAGACTCAGTGAGCATAGCCTTGCTATTGAGAAAGTCCGCCGTAGGCAGACATGGTTCTCAAGAGAAGACAGGCTATGTGCACACTGCCCACAAAATGAGATGGAAACTGAGCTGCACTTCCTAACCTCCTGCCCAATGTGTGACCATATTAGAGAGACATATTTCCCTCAGATTACACAGATCCACAAAGAATTCGAAAACAAATCCAATTTTGATAAACTCCCATATCTACTGGGTGAAATACCACAGTGTGTCATCAGAGCAGCAAGATTTGTGACCTGTTGCCACGAGAAAAGGGCAACCAGTGAAGAACAAACAGCATTGTAAATACAACCCATATTTATGCATATTTATTTTCCCTTGTGTACTTTAACCATTTGTACATTGTTACAACACTGTATATATAATATGACATTTGTAATGTCTTTATTGTTTTGAAACTTCTGTATGTGTGATGTTTACTGTTAATCTTTATTGTTTATTTAACTTTTTTATATTATCTACCTCACTTGCTTTCGCAATGTTAACACATGTTTCCCATGCCAATAAAGCCCCTTGAATTGAGAGAGAGAGAGAGAGAGAGAGAGAGAGACATTCAGATTGAGAGAGAGGGAGTGAGATATTCAGATTGAGAGAGAGGGATATTCAGATTGAGAGAGAGACAGATTGAGAGAGGCATTCAGATTGAGAGAGAGGGAGTGAGATATTCAGATAGAGAGATTCAGATTGAGAGAGAGAGAGATTCAGATTGAGAGAGAGAGATTCAGATTGAGAGAGAGAGATTCAGATTGAGAGAGATGGATATTCAGATTGAGAGAGATGGATATTCAGATTGAGAGAGATGGATATTCAGATTGAGAGAGAGAGCGCTGTCGAGAAAATAAAGGAGTAGTGAGTTATTGGGAATATGAGACAGGGCAGGGCATATTGAAAGACAAGGAGAGAGAGAGAGCGAGAGCGAGAGAGCGCGGGAGCGAGAGAGCACGAGAGGTAGAGAGAGAGGTAGAGGTAGAGAGAGAGGTAGAGAGAGGTAGAGAGAGAGAGAGAGGTAAAGAGAGAGATAGAGAGGGAGAGAGAGAGAGAGAGAGAGGTAGAGAAAGAGAGGTAGAGAGAGAGAGAGAGAGAGAGGTAGAGAGAGAGAGAGAGGTAGAGAGAGAGAGGTAGAGAGAGAGAGAAAATTGATTACACAGATCCACAAAGAATTCGAAAACAAATCCAATTTTGAAAAACTCCCATATCTACTGGGTGAAATTCCACAGTGTGCCATCACAGCAGCAAGATTTGTGACCTGTTGCCACGAGAAAAGGGCAACCAGTGAAGAACACGCACCATTGTAAATACAACCCATATCTTTATCTGGACGCTTTATCTGGACACGATTCGTCAGGACCTCCAACAGCCGAAGCTAAGTAGTAACATTAACATGATGCCTTCTAATTGCAGCCGCTGTACTCGCCTTACGGCGAGGATAGCTGTGCTGCAAGCCCAGCTTCAGACGCAATCGTTAGGCAAGGGTAATTTCAGTGTAGGAAAGGATGAAACAGCGTCTGTGCCACCAGTAAGTACAGATAGTAGTATAAATCCCCTGACACAGTCCCCGCAGCCGGACAACTTTCTCACGGTTTCTGGAAGGAAATGCTGTAGGAACGCTCAACCGGTGTCGCTCATTCAGCCGACAGAAACTTTCAACCGGTTTTCCCCATTAAGCAGCGGGTCGGAGTCAGAGGCCGATTCTTCTCTGGTCTCTACTCCTCCCGTTACGGGGTCTGAGACGCCGAAGCTTCCCACCATTAGCTCTGACAAATTGAAAACTCTAGTCATTGGCGACTCCATTACCCGCAGCATTAGACTTAAAGCGAATCATCCAGCAATCATACACTGTTTACCCGGGGCAGGGCTACCGACGTTAAGGCTAATCTGAAGATGGTGCTGGCTAAAGCTAAAACTGGCGAGTGTAGAGAGTATAGAGATATTGTTATCCACGTCGGCACCAACGATGTTAGGATGAAACAGTCAGAGATCACCAAGCGCAACATAGCTTCTGCGTGCATATCAGCTAGAAAGATGTGTCGGCATCGAGTAATTGTCTCTGGCCCCCTCCCAGTTAGGGGAGTGATGAGCTCTACAGCAGAGTCTCACAACTCAATCGCTGGTTGAAAACTGTTTTCTGCCCCTCCCAAAAGATAGAATTTGTAGATAATTGGCCCTCTTTCTGGGACTCACCCACAAACAGGACCAAGCCTGACCTGCTGAGGAGTGACTGACTCCATCCTAGCTGGAGGGGTGCTCTCATCTTATCTACCAACATAGACAGGGCTCTAACTCCTCTAGCTCCACAATGAAATAGGGTGCAGGCCAGGCAGCAGGCTGTTAGCCAGCCTGCCAGCATAGTGGAGTCTGCCACTAGCACAGTCAGTGTAGTCAGCTCAGCTATCACCATTGAGACCGTGTCTGTGCCTCGACCTAGGTTGGGCAAAACTAAACATGGCGGTGTTCGCCTTAGCAATCTCACTAGGATAAAGACCACCTCCATTCCTGTCATTACTGAAAGAGATCATGATACCTCACATCTCAAAATAGGGCTACTTAATGTTAGATCCCTTACTTCAAAGGCAATTATAGTCAATGAACTAATCACTGATCATAATCTTGATGTGATTGGCCTGACTGAAACATGGCTTAAGCCTGATGAATTTATTGTTTTAAATGAGGCCTCACCTCCTGGCTACACTAGTGACCATATCCCCGTGCATCCCGCAAAGGCGGAGGGGTTGCTAACATTTACGATAGCAAATTTCAATTTACAAAAAAAAAAAATGACGTTTTCGTCTTTTGAGCTTCTAGTCATGAAATCTATGCAGCCTACTCAATCACTTTTTATAGCTACTGTTTACAGGCCTCCTGGGCCATATACAGCGTTTCTCACTGAGTTCCCTGAATTCCTATCGGACCTTGTAGTCATAGCAGATAATATTCTAATCTTTGGTGACTTTAATATTCACATGGAAAAGTCCACAGACCCACTCCAAAAGGCTTTCGGAGCCATCATCGACTCAGTGGGTTTTGTCCAACATGTCTCTGGACCCACTCACTGTCACAGTCATACGCTGGACCTAGTTTTGTCCCATGGAATAAATGTGGTGGATCTTAATGTTTTTCCTCATAATCCTGGACTATCGGACCACCATTTTATTACGTTTGCAATTGCAACAAATAATATGCTCAGACCCCAACCAAGGAACATCAAAAGTCGTGCTATAAATTCACAGACAACACAAAGATTCCTTGATGCCCTTCCAGACTCCCTCTGCCTACCCAAGGACGCCAGAGGACAAAAATCAGTTAACCACCTAACTGAGGATCTCAATTTAACCTTGCGCAATACCCTAGATGCAGTTGCACCCCTAAAAACTAAAAAAAAAAATTCTCATAAGAAACTAGCTCCCTGGTATACAGAAAATACCCGAGCTCTGAAGCAAGCTTCCAGAAAATTGGAACGGAAATGGCGCCACACCAAACTGGAAGTCTTCCGACTAGCTTGGAAAGACAGTACCGTGCAGTACCGAAGAGCCCTTACTGCTGCTCGATCATCCTATTTTTCTAACTTAATTGAGGAAAATAAGAACAATCCGAAATTCCTTTTTGATACTGTCGCAAAGCTAACTAAAAAGCAGCATTCCCCAAGAGAGGATGACTTTCACTTTAGCAGTGATAAATTCATGAACTTCTTTGAGGAAAAGATTATGATTATTAGAAAGCAAATTACGGACTCTTCTTTAAACCTGCGTATTCCTCCAAACCTCAGTTGTCCTGAGTCTGCACAACTCTGCCAGGACCTAGGATCAAGAGAGACGCTCAAGTGTTTTAGTACTATATCTCTTGACACAATGATGAAAATAATCATGGCCTCTAAACCTTCAAGCTGCATACTGGACCCTATTCCAACTAAACTACTGAAAGAGCTGCTTCCTGTGCTTGGCCCTCCTATGTTGAACATAATAAACGGCTCTCTATCCACTGGATGTGTACCAAACTCACTAAAAGTGGCAGTAATAAAGCCTCTCTTGAAAAAGCCAAACCTTGACCCAGAAAATATAAAAACTATCGGCCTATATCGAATCTTCCATTCCTCTCAAAATTTTAGAGAAGGCTGTTGCTCAGCAACTCACTGCCTTCCTGAAGACAAACAATGTATACGAAATGCTTCAGTCTGGTTTTAGACCCCATCATAGCACTGAGACGGCACTTGTGAAGGTGGTAAATGACATTTTAATGGCATCGGACCGAGGCTCTGCATCTGTCCTCGTGCTCCTAGACCTTAGTGCCGCTTTTGATACCATCGATCACCACATTCTTTTGGAGAGATTGGAAACCCAAATTGGTCTACAGACAAGTTCTGGCCTGGTTTAGATCTTATCTGTCGGAAAGATATCAGTTTGTCTCTGTGAATGGTTTGTCCTCTGACAAATCAACTGTAAATTTAGGTGTTCCTCAAGGTTCCGTTTTAGGACCACTATTGTTCTCACTATATATTTTACCTCTTGGGGATGTTATTCGAAAACATAATGTAAACTTTCACTGCTATGCGGATGACACACAGCTGTACATTTCAATGAAACATGGTGAAGCCCCAAAATTGCCCTCGCTAGAAGCATGTGTTTCAGACATAAGGAAGTGGATGGCTGCAAATTTCTACTATTAAACTCGGACAAAACAGAGATGCTTGTTCTAGGTCCCAAGAAACAAAGAGATATTCTGTTGAATCTGACAATTAATCTTAATGGTTGTACAGTCGTCTCAAATAAAACTGTGAAGGACCTCGGCGTTACTCTGGACCCTGATCTCTCTTTTGAAGAACATATCAAGACCATTTCAAGGACATCTTTTTCCATCTACGTAACATTGCAAAAATCAGAAACTTTCTGTCCAAAAATGATGCAGAAAAATTAATCCATGCTTTTGTCACTTCTAGGTTAGACTACTGCAATGCTCTATTTTCCGGCTACCCGGATAAAGCACTAAATAAACTTCAGTTAGTGCTAAATACGGCTGCTAGAATCCTGACTAGAACCAAAAATTTGATCATATTACTCCAGTGCTAGCCTCTCTACACTGGCTTCCTGTCAAAGCAAGGGCTGATTTCAAGGTTTTACTGCTAACCCACAAAGCATTACATGGGCTTGCTCCTACCTATCTCTCTGATTTGGTCCTGCCGTACATACCTACACGTACGCTACGGTCACAAGACGCAGGCCTCCTAATTGTCCCTAAAATTTCTAAGCAAACGGCTGGAGGCAGGGCTTTCTCCTATAGAGCTCCATTTTTATGGAACGGTCTGCCTACCCATGTCAGAGACGCAAACTCGGTCTCAACCTTCAAGTCTTTACTGAAGACTCATCTCTTCAGTGGGTCATATGATTGAGTGTAGTCTGGCCCAGGAGTGGGAAGGTGAACGGAAAGGCTCTGGAGCAACGAACCGCCCTTGCTGTCTCTGCCTGGCCGGTTCCCCTCTTTCCACTGGGATTCTCTGCCTCTAACCCTATTACAGGGGCTGGGTCACTGGCTTACTGGGGCTCTCTCATGCCGTCCCTGGAGGGGGTGCGTCACCTGAGTGGGTTGATTCACTGTTGTGGTCATCCTGTCTGGGTTGGCGCCCCCCCTTGGGTTGTGCCGTGGCGGAGATCTTTGTGGGCTATACTCAGCCTTGTCTCAGGATGGTAAGTTGGTGGTTGAAGATATCCCTCTAGTGGTGTGGGGGCTGTGCTTTGGCAAAGTGGGTGGGGTTATATCCTTCCTGTTTGGCCCTGTCCGGGGTGACCTCGGATGGGGCCACAGTGTCTCCTGACCCCTCCTGTCTCAGCCTCCAGTATTTATGCTGCAGTAGTTTATGTGTTGGGGGCTGGGGTCAGTTTGTTATATCTGGAGTACTTCTCCTGTCCTATTCGGTGTCCTGTGTGAATCTAAGTGTGCGTTCTCTAATTCTCTCCTTCTCTCTTTCTTTCTCTCTCTCGGAGGACCTGAGCCCTAGGACCTGAGCTCCAGGACTACCTGACATGATGACTCCTTGCTGTCCCCAGTCCACCTGGCCATGCTGCTGTTCCAGTTTCAACTGACCTGAGCCCTAGGACCATGCCCCAGGACTACCTGACATGATGACTCCTTGCTGTCCCCAGTCCACCTGGCCATGCTGCTGCTCCAGTTTCAACTTCCACCTGACTGTGCTGCTGCTCCAGTTTCAACTGTTCTGCCTTATTATTATTCGACCATGCTGGTCATTTATGAACATTTGAACATCTTGGCCATGTTCTGTTATAATCTCCACCCGGCACAGCCAGAAGAGGACTGGCCACCCCACATAGCCTGGTTCCTCTCTAGGTTTCTTCCTAGGTTTTGGCCTTTCTAGGGAGTTTTTCCTAGCCACCGTGCTTCTACACCTGCATTGCTTGCTGTTTGGGGTTTTAGGCTGGGTTTCTGTACAGCACTTTGAGATATCAGCTGATGTACGAAGGGCTATATAAATAAATTTGATTTGATTTGATTTGATCTATGCTTATTTATTTTATCTTGTGTCCTTTACCATTTGTACATTGTTAAAACACTGTATATATATATATATATAATATGACATTTGTAATGTCTTTATTGTTTTGAAACTTCTGTATGTGTGATGTCTACTGTTAATTTTTATTGTTTATTTCACTTTATATATTATCTACCTCACTTGCTTTGGCAATGTTAACACATGTTTCCCATGCCAATAAAGCCCTTAAATTGAATTTAATTTAATTGAATTGAGAGAGATGATGCATCGAGCCCAAAATCACACCCTATTCCCTATATAGTGCACTAGTCTTTTTACTAGGGCTCAGGTTATAAGCAGTGCACAGTATTATGGAATAGGGTGCCTTTTGGAACACAGACATAGAATGTAATGAGAATGGAAGTAAGTGACCTCCTCTCTGCACAGTGATATATTCATTTAAACGGCACTAACCTATAACCATCACTTACTGGATCACAAACACATTTCTAGTACTCTTATCCAGAGACACTTACAGTAGTGAGTCATTTAACAGACTCTCTGATCCAGAGACACTTACAGTAGTGAGTCATTTAACAGACTCTCTGATCCAGAGACACTACAGTAGTGAGTCATTTAGCAGACTCTCTGATCCAGAGACACTACAGTAGTGAGTCATTTAGCAGACTTTCTGATCCAGAGACACTACAGTAGTGAATCATTTAGCAGACTCTCTGATCCAGAGACACTACAGTAGTGAGTCATTTAGCAGACTCTCTTATCCAGAGACACTACAGTAGTGAGTCATTTAACAGACTCTCTGATCCAGAGACACTACAGTAGTGAGTCATTTAGCAGACTCTCTGATCCAGAGAAGCCAATCCTGCTAAAGAACTGTAAGAGATTAACAGAATATGTGGAGAGGGAGAGCTCTCTCTCTCTCTCTCTCTCTCTCTCTCTCTCTCTCTCTCTCTCTCTCTCTCTCTCTCTCTCTCTCTCTCTCTCTCTCTCTCTCTCTCTCTCTCTCTCTCTCTCTCTCTCTCTCTCTCTCTGTGCATGTTTGAGTGTTTGGTGTGGAAAGCTCTATCCTACCTTTCTTAATTTTTTTCTTTACATGTTATTTTCTATGGTGGAGGGTTAATGCAATATTTGTTTTTAGCGGTATCCAAAGTTTTTTTTTTCAAAGTTAGGGTGGAAGAGGACAGAGTAACTTTCCTGGGGGTTGGAAGGTGTAGTGTGCGCAATGGCTTCTCAGCCTAGCGCGGAGGAGACGCTGTCGATACAGCATGGATTCAGGTGTGTTCCTGAGAACGGAGTTAAGGTGGAGGAGGTTCTGCTCGTGGTCGGTGAACAGGTAGGAGCTGAGTTTATACATTCTGCTTCTAGAATGAACAAAGCTGTGGTTGTGTTCATGAAAAGGGCTAATTTGGTCGGTAGGCTAATTACTAGCGGAATATTTGTAAGGGATGTGTTGGTGTCAATTTCACCTCTCTCTACCCCTTCAACAAGAGTTGTAGTGGCAAATTTGCCTCCGGTTATTACGGATGATCAAATTAGGAAAGAGCTGAGTCGTTTTGGTAAGTTTGCTAGCGGTTTCCGTGTACTGTCAGCAGGTTTTCAGGCAGATGCCGTTAAGCACGTTGTTTCGTTCAGGAGGCAAGTGTTTATGTTTCTGAACAATAATGAGCAACAGCTAAATGTGCATTTTAAAGTGAGGCATGGGGAGGGGCTCTATGCAGGTTTTGCCAGCACAGATAGTCTACGGTGTTTTGAATGTGGGGATTTGGGGCACAAGAGTTTTGCGTGCCCACATAAATGCCATAGACAAGGTGAGGGTGTAAGCGCAAGTGGGGGAAATCGAGGTCAAAATGCAGGGGGTAAGGAGATGCAGACAGCAGAGGCTGGGCCTAGTCAGTCTAGAGATGGTGGTGTAGATGAGGCTGGGCCTAGTCAGGCTAGAGATGGTAGGGTAGTGGAGGCTGGGTCTAGTCAGGCTAGAGATGGTGGAGAAGCAGAGGCTGGGTCTAGTCAGGTTAGAGATGGTGGGGTAGCTGAGGCTGGGCCTAGACATGCTATGGAGGGTGGTGCAGATGATACTGCGTCTAGTCAGGTTATTCTAGTGGATGAGGAGAGTATAGTGGGGAAGTGTAAGAGATTAGGGGGGGAGGAGGAGGGTGTCAAGAGGAAAAGGAAAAAGGGTGTGGACAAAGGCACCATGGAAATGTTGCCTGTTGCTGTGGGTGAGGCCCTAACCAGAGAGAAAGGGCAGGTGGTCAGGGTGGGAGATAGAGAAGAGGAGGAAAGTGAGTCTGAGGAAGAGGATGAGGAGTTATTTTTTTCAGACTCCTCTTCAATTGGCCCGGAGCTGACAGCCAGTCAAACAGAGGGGTCTAAGTACACGTTGAGAGAACTGACAAGGTTCCTAAATGAGACTAAGGGGAAAAAGTTAATCTTGAGGCTTTTTTTCCTGATCCTAGAAAGTTTGTAAGATCAGTACAACATGCTATGACAAATGAGGGGCATGGTGTCCTCTCACCCAGGAAACGGTTTAGGTTGAGGAAGTGGGTCACAACAGTGCGTAAAGGTTTACCTTCAGACACTGTTTAAATGTTTAATTTCTTACTGACACTGGGGCTTTTGAGCTTTGCTATTGGTCTATTTCTCTGCTGGCTTTTCTCCCACTTCTTATGGAGACTCTTCGGGTAGGCTCGCTCAATATAAATGGCGCCAGAGATGCGGGAAAGAGGAGTGTGTTGGGTGAATATGTAAAACAAAAAAAGTACAGGTGTTGTTTCTGCAGGAGACTCATAGTGATGTGGTGAATGAAGTTGATTGGGGGCTCTGGTGGAAAGGGGCAAGTGTGTTGAGCCATGGGACAAATCTTAGTGCAGGGGTGGCAGTCCTTTTTGCACCGGGTCTGGCTGTAAAAATTTGCTCCTCAAAGGAGGTGTGTAGGGGTAGGTTGCTTGTTGTTAAAGCAGAAATTAACAACATGTGTTTTGTCTTTATAAATGTGTATGCGCCTAACACAGGGAGAGAAAGAGGGTTCTATTTGGGAGTCTTAGACAGGAACTCTCACAAGTAGCGCCTGAGGAGACGCTGGTGATCGGAGGTGACTGGAACTGTACAATGGATTTTACAAAAGACAGAAATGGGGAAGAGCCTCATTCAGTGTCAGTGGGAGTGTTAAGGGATATCTTTAATCAGTTTGACCTAGTGGATGTTTGGAGAACTAAACATCCAAACACAAGACAGTATACGTGGGTGAAGGTTTTTGGGGCTAGGGTGAGTGCAGCTCGACTTGATCGTTTTTACATGTCCAGGAATCAGAGCAATAGGCTGCTGGGTGCTACCATTCTCCCAGTGGGGTTTTCGGATCACCACATAACCATGGCTCGGCTGTCTATTTCACCAGGGCCCCGGCAGGCATCTCATTGGAAGTTCAATGTAAAGCTCTTACAAGATGCCACTTTTTGCTCAGGTTTCCAGACTTTTTGGGAAAGATGGGGGCAGCGAAGAGAGGAGTATGAGTCTCTGAGTCAATGGTGGGATGTGGGGAAAGTGCAAATTCGGCTTTTCTGTCAACAGTACACAGCTCTCTCATCCTCAGAGGCTAGGAGAGTATTGGGGGAACTAGAGCGGTGTATTAGTGAGATGGAGGTAGAGATGGTGGGGAAAGGCAATGTAGGCCTCCAGGCTAACTTAGCCGACTTACGTAGGGACCTGGGCAGTTTTTTCCAGGTTAAAGCAAAGGGAGCACTTGTAAGAGCTAGGTTCTCCATGCTCAAGGAGATGGATGCTCCCAGCTCCTTCTTCTTTGGTTTGGAAAGACAGAGCAGTGAAGCCAAGGTTATGCATTGTCTACAGCTGTCTGATGGGCGGGTGACCTCTGTGGTGGGGGAGATGCGGGAGCGGACTGTGGAGTTTTATACTGAATTGTATAGGGCAGAAATGTGTGATCCTATGTGTGCTCAGGTCTTGTTCGCAGGACTCCCTAAGCTCTCTCGGGCACAGAGGGATTAAATGGACATTCCTCTGTTGTCACATGAACTGGCAGAGGCAGTAACCCAGATGTCCCCCGGTCGTGCACCCGGGGTCGATGGACTTCCAGTGGAATTTTACAAAAATTCTGGGGAACAATTGGACAGGATTTCTTTTGCGTGTTGCGTGAATGCGTCGGGGTAGGAGAGTTGCCGATGAGCTGCCGTCGGGCGGCTCTGACTCTCCTGCCCAAAAAAGGGGACTTGTGTGAACTTAAGAACTGGAGGCCTGTGGCATTACTCTGTGCGGACTACAAGATTTTTGCCAAGGTCCTCTCTAACAGACTGAAGTCCCATCTGGACTCTATAATACACAAGGACCAGACATATTGTGTACCGGGACGCTCAATCACGGACAACTTGTTCTTGATTAGGGACATGTTGGACTTGTCGAGAGGTTCTAATGTGAACTTTGGACTGGTCTCTTTAGATCAAGAGAAGGCTTTTGATAGAGTGGATCATGAGTATCTGTTTAATGTGATGTCTGTGTTTGGGTTTGGGAAGAGTTTTGTGACCTGTGTGAAGCTGTTGTATGCTGGGGCGTCATGTATGGTTAAGGTGGGAGGGGGCTCAGTAGGCCAGTCTGGGTGAGACGGGGCATTAGACAAGGATGCCCTCTATCTGGGCAGCTGTACACACTAGCCATTGAGCCTTTTTTAGGACTGCTACGCAGGAGACTGCGGGGAGTGTGCTGGACAGGCATGGATGTGGTGACAGGAATAGCAGTCTCAGCATATGCAGATGATGTTTCTGTGATGGTCAGGGATGGGCAAGATATGCAGGAACTAGAGACCAGTCTGAAGGTGTACGAGGGAGCTTCATCAGCTAAGGTAAACTGGGGAAAGAGCAAAGCTCTGTTATGTGGGGCATGGGGGATAGGGCTCTTCCTCTGCTTCCAGGGGTTTGCAGTGGGGTTGTGAAGGGCTTAAAGTGTTGGGGGTGTACCTGGGCTCGGAGAGGTGGGTCAGCAAGAACTGGGAGGGGCTGTCACAGGCAGTGGTGTCAAGACTGACCAGGTGGAGGTGGCTCCTGTCCCAAGTGTCATATAGAGGGAGGGTGCTGATAATCAACAACCTGGTGGCATCTTCCTTGTGGCATAAACTGGCTGTCCTCAACCCCCCGCCGGTCTGCTTGCAGACCTGCAACGCAAGCTGGTGGACTTCTTTTGGTCGGGACATCACTGGCTGAAGGCAGCAGTTTTGTACATGACCGTCCACGAAGGAGGACAGGGCCTGGTGGAACTGGAGAGCAGGATGGCTGCTTTCCGACTAAAGGCGGTGCAGAGACTGCTGTACCACACTGATGTTGGCTGGAGGGAACCAGCATGCGCTGCTGAGGAGAGCTGGCGGATTAGGGTTGGACTGGCAGCTGTTCCTCATGAAGCTGGAGAGGCTGAGTACAGCAGGTCTCTCAGAGTTTTACTCTGCGGTGCTGAGGGCCTGGCAGCTGCTAAGGCCCACACGAGAAGGGGGTGTGGAGCCTGGGCAGTGGGTGTGGGAGGAGCCTATCTTCCACAACCCAGCCATCCCTTTGAGATCGGTTCAGTCGGCCACCCTGCAGAGGCAACTGATGGCAGGGGGTTTACAAAGGCTGGGTGACCTGAGACTGCTGGGAGAGGAGGGGTGGAAAACCCCGGAGGTCTTGGCGCAACAAACAGGAATAACGTCTCTTAGGCTGCTGGAGAGATTCCTGGAGGAGGTCCAGGAGGCACTGTCTGAGCCGGTAAGGGGGGTGTTTGAGAGGCCAAAGGGAGAGGGGCCACCAATGTTCCCGCCACTGCAGGTGACGGCAGAGACTGGAGACTGGCAAGGGGGTCTGGAGGACTTGTTAGATTTTAACACTCCGAGCCTGGGGAGTTTGAGGGGTGGGAGGTAAAGCCCTCTACAACCTCTGCGTTAAGGTTAGGAGCATTAGAAGCCTAACAGGAGTGAAGGCTCATCAGTGGCAGGGGGTATGTGGGGCGGAGAGTATGGTGGGTTTTAGATGGAGGGCGCTCTACAAACCCCCAGTACCAAAGAGGTCAGGGGACCTCCAGTGGAAGGTTCTTCATGGAGCCCTGGCCACTAACAGCTGGTTGGCACGGGTTGATCCGGGAATTGGGCAGGGGTGTCCTTTCTGTCAAATGAAAGAAACTGTAATTCATGTGTTTTCTGTGTGCACCAGGTTAATGCCATTAATGTCTCTGTTGGAATGTCTGTGTGACAGGTTGGGGGTGGTTTTTGCTGTTGGGATGTTTATAATGGGATACAGGTATTCGAGTAAGGAGAAAGAAAAATGTGTTTTGTTGAATTTTCTGTTTGCTCAGGCAAAGTTAGCTATTTGGCTAACAAGGAGGAACAGGGTCAAAGGTGGGGGATAACAGACCCTTTACTACTGTTTAATGGGATGGTCTCTGCGCGCCTTAGGGTTGAGTTTGAGTTCTATAAAATGATCAAATGTGTGGAGATGTTTGAGGAGATATGGTGTGTTGGGGGGCTGTCTGTATTGCTGGGGAAGATGTTTTGGATATACGGTTGTAGGAGAGGGTTTTTATATTTTTATTTTAGGAGTGGGGGGTGAGTTTTAAATGAATTGAGAATGTTTCAATAAAGAAAGTCAAAAAGTCTCTCTCTCTCTCTCTCTACCTCTCTCTACCTCTCTCTCTACCTCTCTCTCTACCTCTCTCTCTACCTCTCTCTCTACCTCTCTCTCTCTCTCTCTCTCTCTCTCTCTCTCTCTCTCTCTCTCTCTCTCTCTCTCTCTCTCTCTCTCTCTCTCTCTCTCTCTCTCTCTCTCTCTCTCTCTCTCTCTCTCTCTCTCTCTCTCTCTCTCTCTCTCTCTCTCTCTCTCTCTCTCTCTCTCTCTCTCTCTCTCTCTCTCTCTCTCTCTCTCTCTCTCTCTCTCTCTCTCTCTCTCTCTCTCTCTCTCTCTCTCTCTCTCTCTCTCTCTCTCTCTCTCATCCAATTCAAATGAAGGGCTTTATTGACATAGGAAGCATGTGTTAACGTTGCCAAAGCAAGTGAAATAGACAATCCAAAAGAATAAAGACATTTCATATGTTATATTACATATATTTCATACAGTTGTAGTGATGTGCAAATAGTTGTGTATTCTGAGGGAAATATATGTCTCTAATATGGTCATACATTTGGCAGGAGGTTAGGAAGTGCAGCTCAGCTTCCACATCATTTTGTGGGCAGTGGTCTCTCGCTCTCTTGCTCTCTCTCTCTCTCTCTGTGTGAATACAAAAGTATTCAGACAGTTTGCTATGAGAGTCAACATTTTTTGTGCATGTCAGAGCAAAAAGACACTTCCTAGAGCTGGCCGGCCAGCCAAACTGAGCAATCAGGGGGAGGTGACCAACAACCTGATGGTCACTCAGACAGAGCTGTCAAACGTTTGGACACACCTACTCACCTACGTTTGGACACACCTACTCATTCAAGTGTTTTTTTCTTTATGTTTTAGTACTATTTTCTACATTATAGAATAATAGTGAAGACATCAAAACTATGAAATAACACATTCTTTATGTTTTATTACTATTTTCTACATTATAGAATAATAGTGAAGACATCAAAACTATGAAATAACACATATGGAATCATGTAGTAACCACAACAAGTGTTAAACAAATCTAAATTATTTTAGATTTTAGATTCTTCAAAGTTGCCACCCAGCTTTGTACACTGTTGGTATTCTCTCAACCAGCTTCATTAGGTAGTCACCTGGAATGCATTTCAAATAACAGGTGTGCCTTGTTAAAAGTTATTTTGTGGACTTTCTTTCCTTCTTAATGAGTTTGAGCATTTTAGTTGTGTTGTGATAAGGTAGGGGGTATACAGGAGATAGCCCTATTTGGTAAAAGACCAAGTCCATATTATGGAAAGAACTGCTCAAATAAGCAAAGAGAAACGACAGTCCATCTTTAAGACATGAAGGTCAGTCAATCCGGAAAATGTCAAGAACTTTGAAAGTGTCTTCAAGTGCAGTCGCAAAAACCATCAAGGGCTACGATGAAACTGGCTCTCATGAGGACCACCACAGGAAAGGAAGACCCAGAGTTACCTCTTGGACAGAGGATAAGTTCATTAGAGTTACCAGCCTCAGATTGTAGCCCAAATAAATTATTTACAATTAAGTAGCAGACAAATCTGAACATCAACTGTTCAGAGGATTAGACCAGTGGAAATCTGACCTCGGATGACCTCTGCATGTGTGATTCCCACCGTGAAGCATGGAGGAGGAGGTGTGATGGTGTGTGGGTGCTTTGCTGGTGACACTGTCTGTGATTTATTTAGAATTCAAGGCACGCTTAATCAGTATGGCTACCACAGCATTCTACAGGGACACACCATCCCATCTGCTTTGCATTTATTTGGACTATAATTTATCTTTCAACAGCCCAATGACCCAAAACACACCTCCAGGCTGTGTAAGGGCTATTTGACCAAGGAGAGTGATGGAATGCTGCAACAGATGACCTGGCCTCCACAATCACCTGACCTCAACCCAATTGAGATTGAGGTAGTATGTACATGTAGATATGGTTAAAGTGACTTTATATATATATGATAAAGAGAGAGTAGCAGCAGCGTCAATGAGGGGTTGAGGGGTTTCAACCGATATAAGACACTTGTATATCTTCTTATGGGCGTCCCACCTGGCCAGCATCCGGTGAAATTGCAGAGCGCGAAATTCAAATGACATTATTATAGATATTTAACATTCATAAAATCACAAGTGTAATACATCAAAATAAAGCTCAACTTCTTGTTAATCCAGCCGCTGTGTCAGATTTCAAAAAGGCTTTACGGCGAAAGCAAACCATGCAATTATCTGAGGACAGCTCCCCGCACACAAACACATGAAAAACATATTTCAACCAGGCAGATGCGACACGAAAGTCAGAAATAGCAATATAAAAAATGCCTTACCTTTGATCTTCTTCTGTTGACACTCCAAAACGTCCCAGTTACATCACAAACGGCCCTTTTGTATGATAATGTCCTTCTTTATATCCGTAAAAACTCAGTTTAGCTGGCGCTCTTCAGTCAATAATCCACCCAATTTATCTCCATCAAAATGCATACAAAATGAAACCCAAACGTTACCAATAAACTTTGGGAGGACTTGGACTTAAAATAAAAGTGATAGCCATTGAAAATAGTGGTAGGCTGAATTTCTTTGGGGGGGTGGTTTTTCCTCGGGGTTACACCTGCCATATCAGTTCTGTTATACTCACAGACATGATTGTCCAGGTAGAAAGCCCTGTGATGGGAACACAAGAAGGTTAGACAATAATACTCCCTGTAGTCATTATTATTTTAGCTAAAAAACTGACTGTTCATGCAATGTTGTGGTATGCGGTTAGGGTAAGCCTTCCACACTATGGCCCCATTGGTCAGAGCCACAGTAGCTTTCCACACTTTGGCCTAATTGGTCAGAGCCACAGTAGCTTTCCACACTTTGGCCCCATTGGCCAGAACCACAGTAGCTTTCCACACTTTGGCCTCATTGGTCAGAGCCACAGTAGCTTTTCACACTTTGTCCCCATTGGTCAGAGCCACAATAGCTTTCCACACTAGGTGCTCTCCTCTGTACCAATAGATCAGACTGAGACCAGACCAAATTAAGGCAGCAGTCCATCACGTGTTTGTTTTGTAGCCGGGTGGTGTGGTATGGAGCTGCTGTGCAGTCATAGTGTAGATCAATCATCTGACTAACCCAGTCCAAGCCCCCTCAGATCTCAGCAGAAACACAAACTAAGCCTGTGTCTCAAACGGCACTATGTTCCCTATATGCTGCTCTACTTTTAACCAGGGCCATATGAGGCAGTGCACCCTATAGAGAATAGGTTTCCATTTCGAACACAATGTAAGCGTCTTTCATCTGGGCTCCCCTCCAAATGCCATCCCTTCATGGGAGTGGGTTAGAGAGGGTGTAGTTCCACAGAGTGACCACTGGGGGCAGCACTAGGCTGGTCTCTTTAGTCTACAAAGATGGTGAATGGGGAATGGACGGTACGTGTGATGGAGTCTAATGGTGCTGGCTCAGCAGTATGTACGTGAATCAATCACAGCCAGGCAACCGTCTCCTAATCTAGTTATACCAAGGACCAGGTGTGTCGCTAACAACACATCAAGACATATCCATCACCACAGCCTGAAGCAGTACATATTTAGACAGATGTAGAGATAGAGGCCGATATCTGCATGCCCTTCCCATTATGCAGATGAGAACATTCAGTTGGTAACATGTTCCACATGCGTGGGAGCCGTAACCCACATTTAAACCCACATTAATCAAATCTAGTCTATGAACGGCTGAATAAAATATAGTCTGTGAACGGCTGAATAAAATCTAGTCTATGAACGGCTGAATCAAATCTAGTCTATGAACGGCTGAATAAAATCTAGTCTATAAATGGCTGAATCAAATCTAGTCTATGAACGGCTGAATCAAATCTAGTCTATGAACGGCTGAATAAAATCTAGTCTATGAACGGCTGAATAAAATATAGTCTGTAAATGGCTGAATCAAATCTAGTCTATGAACGGCTGAATAAAATCTAGTCTATGAACGGCTGAATAAAATCTAGTCTATGAACGGCTGAATAAAATCTAGTCTATGAACGGCTGAATAAAATCTAGTCTATAAACGGCTGAATAAAATCTAGTCTATGAACGGCTGAATAAAATCTAGTCTATGAACGGCTGGATAAAATCTAGTCTATAAATGGCTGAATAAAGGCACAAGGCACGCTGTGAAAGTGTAAACAAGCACACTGCCTGGATAGGAAATGCATCCATATAATATAGATTCTGAAACGCCGCCTAGTGTTTATGATTGATGGTAAACAGGAAGGAGTAGTGCCAGATCCTAGTGTTTAGGATGGTGGTAAACAGGAAGGAGTCGTGCCAGATCCTAGTGTTTAGGATGGTGGTAAACAGGAAGGAGTAATACCAGGTCCTAGTGTTTAGGATGGTGGTAAACAGGAAGGAGTAATACCAGGTCCTAGTGTTTAGGATGGTGGTAAACAGGAAGGAGTAGTGCCAGATCCTAGTGCATTCTAGAATGACATCAAGACTCACAAGGTTCCAGAACAGAGTTCCCACTGCATTCCATTTCTACGGGTTCCAGGATGGAACTTATTTGGATGAACAATGACATGCCGTTTTCTTTATATAGTTGGCACCAAAGAAGACAAGTGACAAACTAAACAGTACAGACAACAACAAGGTAAAGATAGTGTGCAGGTGCGGTTGGAAACCCAAAGGGGCTTATATGAAAACCCCACCCAACACATTCCACCAGGTGGGACCAAAAGGAAAAGCCTTAGTAAAACATCAGTGTGTGAACTGTATAGCAGTTCTATGAATCTACTTCGTCTGATAGGGTGATTCCCCAGGGATGTTTCTCTGTTTGAGTCTCAAATGGTAGCCTGTTTCAGGCTATGGTCAACAGTAGTGCACCGTACGTGAAATAGGGTTCAATGTGTGATGTACACTGTGTCTATGTGCATAAGAAGCTATAGGAGACCCAGAAGGACTGTAATGGGGCAGAAGGTTCAGTTTTAATGCTCCTTCTGTAATAACTAATGGGGTAGTTTTCCC
Organism: Oncorhynchus tshawytscha; assembly: GCF_018296145.1. Lineage (NCBI taxonomy): Eukaryota > Metazoa > Chordata > Actinopteri > Salmoniformes > Salmonidae > Oncorhynchus > Oncorhynchus tshawytscha. The sequence goes on from NC_056444.1 coordinate 6,614,756, forward strand.
CCTCATTCATTTTTACACAGGGCCTTAATGGAAGATTTGGATGGGAGCCTAGGATGCCTTATAGCTTTCAGTCAGAGCTCATTAACAGAGGCCTTTTCCTCCAAAGAGACTTCACTGTCTAGGTCCCATAAAGCCTCCTATTCCCTATGTAATGCACTACTGGGGCATTTTCTGTCTCGGACAAGGCTTACTTACAGCGTATTGATCTGAGAGGACAAGCTACTGTACAGACCCCCAAATGACTTGCTTGTGTATATCCCTTATATCTAAATGACAGTAGTTCACAGGGGAAGGTGGATAACAGTATTTCAGTGCGTCAGCTACAATTCTCAATGACTTGGTTTATCCCTATAAAAGCCTTGTAGGTAAATAACACTATTTGACGAGGGAGGGAGAGAGAGAGAGAGAGAGAGAGAGAGAGAGGGAGGGAGGGGAGGGAGGGAGGGAGGGGGGAGGGAGGGAGGGAGGGAGAGAGAGAGAGAGAGAGGGGGGAGGGAGGGAGGGAGGGAGGGAGGGAGGGAGGGAGGGGAGGGAGGGAGGGAGGGAGGGAGGGAGGGAGGGAGGGAGGGAGGGAGGGAGGGAGGGAGGGACCAGTACAGATGATAAGACATCTGGGCAGAGATGTCTGTTTCTTTATGTTGCTCCCTGTATGAAACCAGAAGAGGAGCATTCTGGTCTGTGAGTAAATCATTGACACGGGGAAGATGAATGATTTTCACTGGATATTGAATTCACCCTTAATAATAAGGCTTTGCAGTAGAGAAATGGAGCAGAGGTTGACCTTGGGCTAATGAATGAGTCCTTGGCGGAGGAAGGGAGGGAGCCCTCATCACGTGTCCCAAAAGCCCTATATAGTGCACAGAGCCAGTATAGTCTCTGGTCAAAAGTAGTGCACTAAATAGTGAATAGAGTGCAGGGATATTTGTGCATTGAGTTCTGTACTGACTGGCGGATCTCAGGCTCAATGAAGACTCTAGGAGGTCAATTCTGTTTACACCTCCTTCTCTTGATGTATTAGATGGGGTTTGGTGGGAGCTTTTTGACTTACACCCAGACAGTACGCAATAGCATTGCGTGCCTGTGTCCCAAATGGCATCCTGTTCCCTACCCGCTGTTTCTAAGCCTCCCAATGGGAACCTGGGATCGTACAGCTCAACCCTGGATATGAAATTCTCATGACCGCCCTGTCAGCGCCTTTCAGCTCCACTGCAGCAAGCAGAATAGTACAAAACAGCAGGAATGAGAAACGAGCATGGCTGAAAACACAGCAACCACTGCAGGCTGGTAAGATGCTTTCCTCAGATACCGGAATTCAGAGTACCGAGATACGGAAAGAGGGAGACAGAGAGAGTAAGAAACAGACACACAGATAGAGTGATTCCAGTTGTTTTTCTATTTCAGCTTATGCACAGGAAAGGAGAGAGAACCAGAAAGAGAGAGAGACAGACAGAGGTAGAACCCTCCTAGGTTCTTCCAGTGGGTGCCTAATACCTTAGAATGACAGGTTCCTGAAGGAACAGACTGCACACAGCTTGCTGTTAGTGAGGCTGCATACTCTCTCTCTCTCTCTCTCTCTCTCTCTCTCTCTCTCTCTCCTCTCTCTCTCTCCCCCCCCCCATCTCTCTCTCCCTCCCCTCTCTCTCCCCCTCTCTCTCTCTCCTCCTCTCTCTCTCTCTCTCCCTCCCCCTCCCCTCTCTCTCTCTCTCTCTCTCTCTCTCTCTCTCTCCCCCTCTCTCTCTCCCCCTCTCTCTCTCCCTCTCTCTCTCTCCCCCTCCCCTCTCCCTCCCCCCTCCCTCCCTCTCTCCCTCCCTCTCTCTCCCCCTCCCTCTCTCTCTCCCCCCCTCCCCCTCTCTCCCTCCCTCTCTCTCTCCCCCTCTCCCCTCTCTCTCTCTCAATGTGAACAACAGTAAACTTGACTTACCAGCAAAAAAATTTAAAAAACGTTTTAATGCTAAGCTATGCAACGAAATCTACATGAGATTTTACAGTCGTTTGAATATTGGACTATAATTTGTAACGGACTGTACTATACTTATGGTAAGATGTTTGTTCTATTCTACTGAGCTATTTCCTTTATGTTTATGTTAACTCTGTGGGAGTTATGTTTTCAACATCAGTCTTCCAGCTACTACTAAAAACACATGTGAGATAATACAATTGTCTGTCCATCAGACCCTATGGGACCTGTCCATCAGACCATATGGGACCTGTCCATCAGACCCTATGGGACCTGTCCATCAGACCCTATGGGACCTGTCCATCAGACCCTATGGGACCTGTCCATCAGGCCCTATGGGACCTGTCCATCAGACCCTATGGGACCTGTCCATCAGACCCTATGGGACCTGTCCATCAGACCCTATGGGACCTGTCCATCAGACCCTATGGGACCTGTCCATCAGACCCTATGGGACCTGTCCATTAGATGCTATGGGACCTGTCCATCAGACCTGTCCATCAGACGCTGTGGGACCTGTCCATTAAACCCTATGGGACCTGTCCATCAGACCCTATGGGACCTGTCCATCAGACCCTATGGGACCTGTCCATCAGACGCTATGGGACCTGTCCATTAAACCCTATGGGACCTGTCCATCAGACCCTATGGGACCTGTCCATCAGACCCTATGGGACCTGTCCATTAGATGCTATGGGACCTGTCCATCAGACCCTATGGGACCTGTCCATCAGACGCTGTGGGACCTGTCCATCAGACGTTGTGATACTCCCCTTTGTGTCCATAATGCCCCCAATAATAATCCATGCCTTTTGCGACCAGTGGCCATTGTGTTCTATTCTATTCTGTGAGAGAAATAAATATTCCAAACATAGTCTGGGACAAGTTGCGGGATTTTTATTCCACCTTTTTTTTTAACCAGGTAGGCCAGTTGAGAACAAGTTCTCATTTACAACTGCGACCTGACCAAACGTACAGTTAATAACACAATAGAAAGATCTATGTCCAGTGTGTGCAAATGTAGAAGAGTAGGGAGGTAAGGCAATAAATAGGAAATAAATAGGCCATGGAGGCGAAATAATTACAATTTAGCATTAAACACTGGAATGACAGATGTGCAGATGATAATGTGCAAGTAGAGAATAGAGATACTGGGGTGTAAAAGAGCAAGAGGATAAGTAACAATATGGGGATGAGGTAGTTGGGTTAACAGATTGGCTATGTACAACTGCAGCGATCGGTAAGTTGCTCTTAAAGTTAGAGAGGGAGATATAAGACTCCAGCTTCAGTGATTTTTGCAGTTCGTTCCAGTCATTGGCAGTAGAGAACTGGAAGGAAATGCAGCCAAAGAAAGTGTTGGCTTTGGGGATGACCAGTGAGATATACCTGCTGAACCGTGTGCTACGGGTGGGTGCTTCTATGGTGACCAGTGAACTGAGATAAGGCGGGGCTTTACCAAGCATCGACTTGAAGATGAACTGGAGCCAGTGGGTTTGGCGACGAGTATGAAGAGAGGGCCAGCCAATGAGAGCATACAGGTCGCAGTGCTGGGTAGTATATGGGGCTTTGGTGACGAAACGCATGGCACTGTGATAGACTGCATCCAATTTGCTGAGTAGAGTGTTGGAGGCTATTTTGTAAATTACATCTCCAAAGTCAAGGATCGGTAGGATGGTCAGTTTTACGAGGGTATGTTTGGCAGCATGAGTGAAGGAGGCTTTGTTATGAAATAGGAAGCCAATTCTAAATTTAATTTTGGATTGGAGATGCTTAATGCGAGTCTGGAAGGAGAGTTTACAGTCTAACCATACAACCAGGTATTTGTAGTTGTCCACATATTCTAAGTCAGAGCCGTCCAGAGTAGTGATGCTGGACAGTCGGGCAGGTGTGGGCAGCGATTGGTTGAAGACCACGCATTTAGTTTTACTTGCATTTAAGAGCAGTTGGAGGCCTCGGAAGGAGTGTTGTACGGCATTGAAGCTCGTCTGGAGGTTTGTTAGCACAGTGTCCAAAGAATGGTGTCGTCTGCGTAGAGGTGGATCAAAGAATCACCAGCAGCAAGAGCGACATCATTGATGTATACACAAAAAAAAGAGTCAGCCCGAGAATTGAACCCAGTGGCACCCCCATAGAGACTGCAAGAGGTCTGGACAACAGGCCTCCCGATTTGACACACTGAACTCTGTCTGAGAAGTAGTTGGTGAACCAGGCGAGGCAGTCATTTGAGAAACCAAGGCTGTTGAGTCTGAGGAATGCGGTGATTGACAGAGTCGAAAGCCTTAGACAGGTCGATAGATGGCTGCACAGTAATGTCTTTCATCGATGGCGGTTATGATATCGTTTAGGACCTTGAGCGTGGCTGAGGTGCACCCGTGACCAGCTCAGAAAACCAGCTCGGAAACCAGATTGCATAGTGGAGAAGGTACGGTGTTAACTTGGTCTGTAACAGTTTGGGTCTAGAGTGTCTCCCCATTTGAAGAGGGCTTTCCAATCTTTGGGGATCTCAGACGATACCAAGAGAGGTTGAGTAGGCTAGAAATAGGGGTTGCAACAATTTCGGTGGATAATATTTTTTGTGATAGATCCCAAATTAATACAACCATTAGCCTGAAACAAAAATATTTTTTGTTTAGCAATGAGACTGATGCAATAGATCAGAACGTTTAGCTTTCCTTTGTTTTGTCTTTATTTAGTATGGTCAGGGCGTGAGTTGGGGTGGGCAGTCTGTTTTTCTATGTTTGGTTTCTGTTTCGGCCTCGTATGGTTCTCAATCAGAGGCAGGTGTCGTTAGTTGTCTCTGATTGAGAATCATACTTAGTTAGCCTGGGTTTCACTTTTGAGTTGTGGGTGTTTGTTTCCGTGTGAGTGTTTGTCGCCGCGCGGTACTGTTTCGGTTTTGTAATTCACGTCATCGTTTACTGTTTTTGTTTGAGTGTTCGTTCGTCTTTATGAAAATACATTATGGACACTTACCCACGCTGCACCTTGGTCCTCCTCTCCTTCACTAGAAGAATGCCGTTACAGTCAGGCTGTCACCATTGTCGTATGGAGGGGACCAAAGCGCAGCGTGGTGTGAATACACTCTTCTTTATTGAATGAAGAACATTGAAACAAAACGAATAAGACGACCGCGACCGCTATATAAACAATGTGCTAACATGCAACGTAACATAGACAATAACCCACAAAATACCCAAAGAAGATGGCTGCCTAAATATGGTTCCCAATCAGAGACAACAATAAACACCTGCCTCTAATTGAGAGCCAATCTAGGCAACCATCGACCTACATAAACACCTAGATGGAAACAACCCCATAAATCTACAAAAACCCTAGACAGTAAAAAAAAAACCTAGATGAGACAAAAACACACATACCTCCCTCGTCACACCCTGACCTAACCAAAATATATAAAGAAAACAAAGAATACTCAGGTCAGGGAGTGACGTAGGTTATTTATTCCCATTATAAGCACAGGAATGAGTGCATGACGTGTGCAACTACGATTTGAAAAAGTAGCACAAAAAAAAGGTATGCAAATCAAATCAAATCAAATGTATTTATATAGCCCTTCGTACATCAGCTGATATCTCAAAGTGCTGTACAGAAACCCAGCCTAAAACCCCAAACAGCAAGCAATGCAGGTGTAGAAGCACGGTGGCTAGGAAAAACTCCCTAGAAAGGCCAAAACCTAGGAAGAAACCTAGAGAGGAACCAGGCTATGTGGGGTGGCCAGTCCACTTCTGGCTGTGCCGGGTGGAGATTATAACAGAACATGGCCAAGATGTTCAAATGTTCATAAATGACCAGCATGGTCGAATAATAATAAGGCAGAACAGTTGAAACTGGAGCAGCAGCACAGTCAGGTGGAAGTTGAAACTGGAGCAGCAGCATGGCCAGGTGGACTGGGGACAGCAAGGAGTCATCATGTCAGGTAGTCCTGGGGCATGGTCCTAGGGCTCAGGTCAGTTGAAACTGGAACAGCAGCATGGCACACATGCGCTGTATGCACTGTTTCTTGCCTTACTGCACAGGCTGGGCATCATTCAGAAGTGATAATATATCATTCACAAGTGATAGGACAATATTGTCACCCATCAGACTATTCTTGATTTAGTCTTGTCTTTACATATACTAAATAATAACATGTGTGGAATTAATTTTGATTTAAAACGGACCATTATCATGCACCTGTATCGAAACAAAGGCAGTGGGAAAAAATACATGTAATCTATGCACTTAAATAGTGAATGGAGGACACTTTTCCCCTGGTTCATTTTAATGACAGCCAGGTAGACTATACTCCTGTTGTTAAGATAAGCAATGTGGTTAATATTAGGAAAGTTGAGAAATTAATATAGTAGGCCTAGCCTATAGAAAGATAATGGGATGATCCTCTCTTTAATAGAGGCCATCACTCTTGTTTTCTCCCGCAGTACGGTCACCATAACAGCCCCAGACATCACAGCTAGCTAGGTCTGTGGTCAGAACAGAGACACGTGTTAATAATGAGCTGGGGGGGGGGTAGAGTGACATCTGTCTTAATATACTTTAGTGTCTTAGAACATGACGTGGGTGGCCATATCGGCTTTATAGCTTTGAAGGAGCAGGAGAAACAAACATTTAAAAAACTTACGATATCATGTCAAATTTGATGTGTGAAAGCCTAATGGTGGGTCTTATCCCTACCCAGCATCCCTCCTATCCCCTACCCAGCATCCCTCCTATCCCCTACCCAGCATCCCTCCTATCCCCTACCCAGCATCCCTCCTTTCCCCTACCCAGCATCCTTCCTATCCCCTACCCAGCATCCTTCCTATCCCCTACCCAGCATCCCTCCTATTCCCTACCCAGAATCCCTCCTATCCCCTACCCAGCATCCCTCCTATCCCCTGCCCAGCATCCTTCCTATCCCCTACCCAGCAACCCTCCTATCCCCTACCCAGCATCCTTCCTATCCCCCACCCAGCATCACTCCTATCCCCTACCCTGAATCCCTCCTATCCCCTACCCAGCATCCCTCCTATCCCCTACCCAGCATCCCTCCTATCCCCTACCCAGCATCCCTACTATCCCCTACCCAGCATCCCTCCTATCCCCCACCCAGCATCACTCCTATCCCCTACCCAGAATCCCTCCTATCCCCTACCCAGCATCCCTTCTATCCCCTACTGAACATCTCTCCTATCCCTTACCCAGCATACCCCCTATCCCATACCCAGCATCCTTCCTATCCCCTACCCAGCATCCCTCCTATACCCTATCCCCTGCCCAGCATACCACCTATCCCCTACCCAGCATCCCTCCTATCCCCTACCCAGCATCCTTCCTATCCCCTACCCAGCATCCCTCCTATCCCCAACCCAGCATCACTCCTATCCCCTAACCAGCATCCTTCCTATCCCCTACCCAGCATCCCTCCTATCCCCTACCTAGCATCCCTCCTATCCCCTACCCAGCATTATAGGGAAATAATGCACACTATAGAATGCCTCTCAATCCAATCAGAATCAAATATTCAACAATACCATGTTATAATTAAGCAATAAGTCCCGAGGGGTTGTGGTATATGGCCAATATACCACGGCTAAGTGCTGTTCTGACGAACTACTCAACACAGAGTGCCTGGATAAAGCCCTTATTAGCCGTGGTATATTGGCCATATACCACAAACCCTTGAGTTGCCTTAATGCTATCATAAACTGGTTACCAATGTAATTAGAGCTGTAACAAGTAGTTTTTTAACATACCGTGGTATATTTTTTTTCAGCCAATCAGTATCCAGGAGCCAAACTTCCTGGTTTATATGAGGCAATAGCTAGCTCATAATATAAAGAGGGCTGTTTCTCCTCCTTCCACTCGCCTCACTCCTTCAGCTAAACGCTGCACCTAAAATTAAAAACCTGAACGCTGGCTGACTGCCAACCTGGGACATGAGAGGTATTAGAAGGGATGTCACACACACACACACACACAAACACACACACACAGACACACACACACAGAGACACACACACACACACACACAGAGAGACACACACACACACACAGAGAGACACACACACACACACACACACACACAATCTGTAGCGCTACCATTGGTTTTCATTAGCAATCTGTAGCACTGCCATTGGTTTTCATTAGCAATCTGTAGCGCTACCATTGGTTTTCATTAGCAATCTGTAGCGCTGCCATTGGTTTTCATTAGCAATCTGTAGCGCTGCCATTAGAGTAGCTAGTGGATAGAGAACAATTCACTAAATGTGATTTAGCCTGCTTTGTGAGACAGCCACACAGCTGCTTTGTCAGACAGACACACAGCTGCTTTGTCAGACAGACACACAGCTGCTTTGTCAGACAGACACACAGCTGCTTTGTGAGACAGACACACAGCTGCTTTGTGAGACAGACACACAGCTGCTTTGTCAGACAGACACACAGCTGCTTTGTGAGACAGACACACAGCTGCTTTGTGAGACAGACACATAGCTGCTTTGTGAGACAGACACACAGCTGCTTTGAGAGACAGACACACATTTCCTATTACTCTAAGCCTTATCTGGACGAACAGAAACTGATAGGACATTTTCTGAGCTGCTTTTTACTCCCCAACAGTTATAGCACTGATCCTCTCAATATTCCTACTGTGTGTCTATCTTGTAGCGCCCTCAGGGTGATTCTGATAAAATCCCTATCAAAGATGATAAAAAAAGAGAAGTGCTTTGGCAAATGACTTCCTGTCCTAACAGACAGATTCACTTTGAAGACTGAAACGTTGGTTTCCCCCCACATCTTCTGAAACCTCACTTCTGGTTTTAATAACATAACCAAAACAACAAAGTGGAAAACCCGAAAACAGTCCCGTGTGACACTAACACAGGAGACAATCACCCACAAAACCCAACACCAAACAGGCTACCTAAATATGGTTCCCAATCAGAGACTACGACTAACACCTGCCTCTGATTGAGAACCATATCAGGCCAAACACAGAAACAGACAAACTAGACACACAACATAGAATGCCCACTCAGATCACACCCTGACCAAACAAAACATAGAAACATACAAAGCAAACTATCCTCAGAGTGTGACATACGGCCTAAACATCAGCGCCACAGGTAACTTCCACAAAGCTGTGAACGATCTGAGAGACGAGGCAAGAAAGGCCTTCTATGCCATCAAAAGGAACATAAAATTCGACATACCTTTTAGGATCTTGCAACAATTACATTAATCAGTCATAGAGCCCATTGCCCTTTATGGTTGTGAGGTCTGGGGTCCTGCTCACCAACCAAGAATTCACAAAATGGGACAAACTCCATATTGAGACATGCATGCATATTTCTGCAAAAATATCCTCCGTGTACAACGTAAAACACCAAAAAATGCTCGCAGAGCAGAATTAGGCCGATACCCACTAATTATCAAAATCCACAAAACAGCCTTTTAAATTCTATAACCACCTAAAAGGAAGTGATTCCCAAAACTTCCATAACAAAGCCATCACCTACAGAGAGATGAACCCGGAGAAGAGTCCCCTGAGCAACTGGTGCTGGGGCTCTGTTCACAAACACAAACACACCCCACAGAGACTCAGGACAGCAGCACAATTAGACCCAACCAAATCATGAGAAAACAAAAACAGAGATTACACAGTGGCAGAATACCTGTCCACCGTGACTGACCCTAACTTAAGGAAAGCTTTGACTATGTACAGACTCAGTGAGCATAGCCTTGCTATTGAGAAAGGCCGCCGTAGGCAGGCATGGCTCTCAAGAGAAGACAGGCTATGTGCACACTGCCCACAAAATGAGGTGGAACCTGAGCTGCGCTTCCTAACCTCCTGCCCAAGGTATGACCATATTAGAGACACATATTTCCCTCAGATTACACAGACCCATAAAGAATTTGAAAATAAACCCAATTTTGATAAACTCCCATATCTACTGGGTGAAATTCCACAGTGTGCCATCACAGTAGCAAGATTTGTGCCCTTTTGCCACAAGAAAAGAGCAACCAGTGAAGAACAAACATCATTGTAAATACAACCCATATTTATGTTTATTTATTTTCCCATTAAATATTTGCAGATAATATGACACCTGAAATGTCTTTTGGAACTTTGTGAGTGTAATGTTTACTGCTCATTTTGTTATTGTTTATCTCACTTTTGTTTATTACCTATTTCAGACCCAGCCATTAGTCCCCTCATTAGAGAAGGTAGACCCAGCCACTAGGCCCCTCATCAGAGAAGGTAGACCCAGCCACTAGTCCCCTCATTAGAGAAGGTAGACCCAGCCACTAGTCCCCTCATCAGAGAAGGTAGTCTTGGCCACTAGTCACCTCATCAGAGAAGGTAGTCCCAGCCACTAGGCCCCTCATCAGAGAAGGTAGACCCAGCCACTAGTCCCCTCATCAGAGAAGGTAGTCTTGGCCACTAGTCACCTCATCAGAGAAGGTAGTCCCAGCCACTAGGCCCCTCATCAGAGAAGGTAGACCCAGCCACTAGTCCCCTCATTAGGGAAGGTAGACCCAGCCACTAGTCCCCTCATCAGAGAAGGTAGTCTTGGCCACTAGTCACCTCATCAGAGAAGGTAGTCCCAGCCACTAGGCCCCTCATCAGAGAAGGTAGACCCAGCCACTAGGCCCCTCATCAGAGAAGGTAGACCCAGCCACTAGTCCCCTCATTAGAGAAGGTAGACCCAGCCACTAGTCCCCTCATCAGGGAAGGTAGACCCAGCCACTAGTCCAACCAGTGGAGAACAAACACCATTGTAAATACAACCCATATGTATGTGTCACACCCTGGCCATAGAGAGGCTTTTAATCTTTATTTTGGTTAGGCCAGGGTGTGACTAGGGTGGGCATTCTATGTTCATTTTCTATGTTTTGGATGTCTGTGTTGTTTGGCCGGGTGTGGTTCTCAATCAGAGGCAGCTGTCTATCGTTGTCTCTGATTGAGAACCATACTTAGGCAGCCTGTTTTCCCCCTGTTAGTTGTGGGTAGTTGTCTCTGATTGAGAACCATACTTAGGCAGCCTGTTTTCCCCCTGTTAGTTGTGGGTAGTTGTTGTCTCTGATTGAGAACCATACTTAGGCAGCCTGTTTTCCCCCTGTTAGTTGTGTGTAGTTGTTGTCTCTGATTGAGAACCATACTTAGGCAGCCTGTTTTCCCACTGTTAGTTGTGGGTAGTTGTTGTCTCTGATTGAGAACCATACTTAGGCAGCCTGTTTTCCCCCTGTTAGTTGTGTGTAGTTGTTGTCTCTGATTGAGAACCATACTTAGGCAGCCTGTTTTCCCACTGTTAGTTGTGGCTGGTTATTTTCTGTTTAGTGTTTGTTGCACCTGTCAGAACTGGTTCAGCTATTCTTTTTGTTATTTTGTATTCAGTGTTCAATCAGTTAAGCTAATAAAGATAAACACGTACCCTGCTGCATTCTGGTCCAATGACTCCTCTTCTTCTTCCGACGAAAGCCGTGACAGAACCACTCACCACCAAAGGACCAAGAAGCGTGGTAAGGAGGAGCAGCGCGATCTGGAGAAATGGACATGGGAGGAGATACTGGAAGGCAAGGGACCCTGGGCACAGGCTGGGGTGTATGAGGCAGCTAAGGCTGAGCGGCAACACTACGAGGAGTTAGCACGGCAGCGCAACAGGCACAAGAGGCAAAAAATTGAGGGGGAGGCACACAGGGAGATTGGCAGGCAAGAGACCTAGAGCCAACTCCCCGTGCTTACCAGAAGCAGCGTGGTACTGGTCAGACACCGTGTTATGCGATGAAGTGCACGGTGTCGCCAGTGCGCGCTCATAGCCCGGAGGGCTATATGTCAGCCCCCCGCAAGTGCCATGCGAGAGTGGGCATTGAGCCTAAGGGAGAGGTGCGAGTGGTATGCACCAGATCTCCAGTGCTCCCCCACAGCCCGGTTCAACCTGTGCCTGCACTCTGGAGGGTCCGGGCTAAAGTGGTCATCCAGCCTGGAGGAGTGGTGCCAAGGCTGCGCACCAGAGCTCCAGTGGTCCCCCACAGCCCGGTCCATCCGGTGCCTCCTCCACACACCAGGCCTCCTGTAGGTCTCCTCAGCCTGGTGGGCCCTGTGGCAGCCCCGCGCACCAGGCTGTCTCTCCGTCTCCTCCCTCCAGGTTCTCCCTCCTGTCCGGAGCTGCCAGAGTCTCCCTCCTGTCCGGAGCTGCCAGAGTCTCCCTCCTGTCCGGAGCTGCCAGAGTCTCCCTCCTGTCCGGAGCTGCCAGAGTCTCCCTCCTGTCCGGAGGCGCCAGAGCCACCCGTCAGTCCAGAGGCGCCAGAGCCACCCGTCAGTCCAGAGGCGCCAGAGCCGCCCGTCAGTCCAGAGGCGCCACTCACTCCTGATTCGACCATCAGTCAAGTCCGGGGTCGGCGGCGAGGGGCCCCAGAGGCGTCACCTAAGTGGGCCAAGCCTAAGGTGGAGCACGTAAGCACGTCCGGCTCCAGAGCCCCCACCGTAAAGAAGGCCCACCCGGACCCTCCCCTTTAGATTCAGGTTTTGCGGCCAGAGTCCGCACCTTTGGGGGGGGGGTACTGTCACGCCCTGGCCATAGAGAGGCTTTTATTCTCTATTTTGGTTAGACCAGGGTGTAACTAGCGTGGGCATTCTAGTGTTCATTTTCTATGTTTTTGATTTCTAGGTTGTATGGCCGGGTGTGGTTCTCAATCAGGGACAGCTGTCTTTCGTTCTCTCTGATTGAGAACCATACTTAGGCAGCCTGTTTTCCCCCTGTTAGTTGTGGGTAGTTGTTGTCTCTGATTGAGAACCATACTTAGGCAGCCTGTTTTCCCACTGTTAGTTGTGGGTAGTTGTTGTCTCTGATTGAGAACCATACTTAGGCAGCCTGTTTTCCCCCTGTTAGTTGTGGCTGGTTATTTTCTGGTTAGTGTTTGTTCCACCTGTCAGAACTGTTTCGGCTATTTGTTATTTTGTATTCAGTGTTCAGTCAGAATAAATAATATGAACACGTACCACGCTGCACCTTGGTCTTCACCTTCTTCCTCTGAATGCTGTTACAGTGTGTTTATTCTCTTTTGTCCTTTAACTATTTGCACATAATATGACATTTGAAATGTCCTTATTCTTTTGGAACTTTTGTGAGTGTAATGTTTACTGTTAATTTTGTTTTTTGTTTATTTCACTTTTGTTAATTATTTATTGCACTTGCTTTGGCAATGTAAACATATGTTTCCCATGTCAATAAAGCCCAAGAATTGACATTTAATTGAGAGAAAGAGAGCGAGAGGCAGAGAGAGACAGAGAGACAAAGAGAGAGAGACAGAGAGACAAAGAGAGAGAGACAAAGAGAGAGAGAGAGAGGCAGAGAGACAAAGAGAGAGAGACAAAGAGAGAGAGAGAGAGGCAGAGAGACAAAGAGAGAGAGACAAAGAGAGAGAGAGAGAGGCAGAGAGAGACAGAGAGACAAAGAGAGAGAGAC
>NC_056444.1:6635677-6638177 GCF_018296145.1 Oncorhynchus tshawytscha
TGGCTGGGCCACTCAAGAACATTTAGAGACTTGTCCCAAAGCCACTCCTGCGTTGTCTTCTCTGTGTGCTTAGGGTTCTTATCCGGTTGGAAGGTGAACCTTCACCCCCAGTCTGAGGTCCTGATTGCTCTGGAGCAGGTTTTCATCAAGAATCTCTTTGTTCATCTTTCCCTCGATCCTGACAAGTCTCCAAGTCCCTGCTGCTGAAAAACATCCCCACAGCATGATGCTGCCACCGCCATGCTTCACCGTAGGGTTGGTGCCAGGTTTCCTTCAGACATGTCCTTTCAAGGATGATCAATAGAAACCTGAGCTCATATTCGAGTCTCATAGCGAAGGGTCTGATTGAAGCTGGTTAAAAGAATGCTAAGAGTGTGCAGGTGGACAAATCATTTTTTTAACACTTTGTTGGTTACTACATGATTACATATGTGTTATTTCATAGTTTTGATGTCTTCACTATTATTCTACAACTATTATTCCCCCCCCCCCCCACCCACAAACACTTCCAACCTCTCTGTAGTTGGTGATATGTCGGTCTCTCCTCGAATGGCACCGAAGAGGACCTGCAGCTCCTCGGGGGATGACATCACAGCTTGAACCAGCGTGTGATCATTACGCGGGGGGTAGAGAAAATGCTTTCTTCAGTTGTCTTTTGGCTGGATGCCTTGGGCAATACACCATTTATATATTTAGAAATACTGATGGTATTGGAGGGTTAGGGGTACTGCGGGGGTGGGGGTGATTGCTTTGCCACTGCTTAGTTAAGTATAAGGAATCTAAGATGTGCCAAATAAATGATATCCAGCTCAGTGCTCCGGCTATACATTTGGCAGCTTGTCAAGATCTAACCTCTTGGTTACTGCAGAGATATTCAACTCCTTCCTGGATCAAGATAGCTGTTGCCTAAATTGTTTAGTGGTTAATTTTATATATACCCCTTGTAATACCGTATACGTCGGTATGGTACAGAAACGGTATGACGGAATGAAAATCTAGAGACCACTGAACCTTAATGTAGGAGGAGGAGACGAAGAACGAGAGAGAAAATTGAACAGCGGGATGAGACAGAAGAGGAGCGGAGGAGAGATGAAGCGCAGCACTGCACTCTCTCTCTCCCTCTCTCTCTGTCTCTCTCTCTCTCTCTCTCTCTCTCTCTTTCTCTCTTCCTCTCTCTCTGTCTCTCTCTCTCTCTCTCTCTCTCACTCTCTCTCTGTTTCTCTCTCTCTCTGTTTCTCTCTCTCCCTATCTCTCTCTCTCTGTCCCTCCCTCTGTCTCTCCCTATCTCTCTCTCTGTCCCTCCCTCTGTCTCTCCCTGTCTCTCTCCCTCCCTGTCTCTCTCTCTCTGTCCCTGTCTCGCTCTCTCTCCCCGTCTCCCCTCCCTGTCTCTCTCTGTCCCTGTCTCTCTCTCTCTCTGTCTCTCTCTCTGTCTCTCTCTCTCCCGTCTCTCTCTCCCTGTCTCTCCCTCACTGTCGCTCTCTCTCTCCCCGTCTCCCTCCCTGTCTCTCTGTCTCTCTCTCTTTCTCTCTCTCTGTCTCTCTCTCCCTCCCTGTCTCTCTCTCTCCTCCCTGTCTCTCTCTCTCTCTCTCTCTCTCTCTCTCTCCCCTGTCTCTCTCTCTCTCCCTCCCTGTCTCTCTCTCTCTCTGTCTCTCTCTCTCTCTCTGTCTCTCTCTCTCTGTCTCTCCCTCCCTGTGTCTCTCTCTCTGTCTCTCTCTCTCTCTGTCTCTCTCTCTCTCTCTCCATGTATCTCTCTCTTTCTCTCTCTCTCTGTCTCTCTCTCTCTCCGTCTCTCTCTCCCTGTCTCTCTCTCTGTCTCTCTCTCTCTCTGTCTCTCCCTCCCTGTCTCTCTCTCCCTGTCTCTCTCTCTGTCTCTCTCTCTCTCTCTCTCTCTCTCTCTGTCTCTCTCTCTCCCTGTCTCTCTCTCTCCCTGTCTCTCTCTCTCTGTCTCTCTCTCTCTCCGTCTCTCTCTCCCTGTCTCTCTCTCTGTCTCTCTCTCTCTCTGTCTCTCCCTCCCTGTGTCTCTCTCCCTGTCTCTCTCTCCCTGTCTCTCTCTCCTGTCTCTCTCTCTCTGTCTCTCTCTCTCCCTGTCTCTCTCTCTCCCTGTCTCTCTCTCTCCCTGTCTCTCTCTCTCTCTGTCTCTCTCTCTCTCCGTCTCTCTCTCCCTGTCTCTCTCTCTGTCTCTCTCTCTCTGTCTCTCCCTCCTGTGTCTCTCTCCTGTCTCTCTCTCTCTGTCTCTCTCTCTCCCTGTCTCTCTCTCTCCCTGTCTCTCTCTCTCCGTCTCTCTCTCTCTGTCTCTCTCTCTGTCTCTCTCTCTCCTGTCTCTCTCTCTCTGTCTCTCTCTCTCCCTGTCTCTCTCTCTCTCTTCCTCTCTCTCTGTCTCACTCTCTCTCTCACTCTCTCTCTCACTCTCTCTCTGTTTCTCTCTCACTCTGTTTCTCTCTCTCCCTATCTCTCTCTCTGTCCCTCCCTCTGTCTCTCCCTGTCTCTCTCCCTCCCTGTC
>NC_056444.1:6648177-6698177 GCF_018296145.1 Oncorhynchus tshawytscha
AGCCAGCCAGTCAGCCACACAGTCAGCCAGCCAGCCAGTCAGCCAGCCAGCCACACAGCCAACCAGCCAGCCAGGCAGCCAGCCAGTCAGCCAGCCAGTTACACAGCCAGCCAGCCAGCCACACAGTCAGCCAGCCAGCCAGCAACACAGCCAGCCAGCCAGCAACACAGCCAACCAGCCAGCCAGCCACACAGCCAGCCAGTCAGCCAGGCAGCCAGCCAGCCAGTCACACAGTCAGCCAGTCACACAGCCAGGCAGGCAGCCAGCCAGTCAGCCACACAGCCAGCCAGCCAGCCAGCCAGTCAGCAGCATCAGGGAGCTGTGTTGTTTTTTAAAGAGAGACAACAGACTACAGCGAACAACATCAAATAAAAATAAAATGAAAAGTAATGCGACGCAGCACTCCATTTAACACAAATAAACAACCTGTGTTTTCTTCCATCGCTGTACTGTGCTAACCCAGAGAGAAAACCCAGAGAGAATACCCAGAGAGAAAACCCAGAGAGAGAAACCCAGAGAGAATACCCAGAGAGAATACCCAGAGGGAATACCCAGAGAGAATACCCAGAGAGAAAACCCAGAGAGAAAACCCAGAGAGAATACCCAGAGAGAATACCCAGAGAGAAAACCCAGAGAGAAAACCCAGAGAGAATACCCAGAGAGAATACCCAGAGAGAAAACCCAGAGAGAATACCCAGAGAGAACCTGTCTCATAACACACACAAGCACACACACCATGTACACACACACAAGCACACACACCATGTACACACACACACACACACACACACACACATTTCTGTCTTTATTATGTAGTTCACATAGTGTGATGTGTTTATGATGTAGTGATCTGTCATCATTATGATACACAGGGCTTCTATAGTGATCTGTCATCATTATGATACACAGGGCTTCTATAGTGATCTGTCATCATTATGATACACAGGGCTTCTATGGTAATCTGTCATCATTATGATACACAGGGCTTCTATAGTAATCTGTCATCATTATGATACACAGGGCTTCTATGGTAATCTTCTATTATGTAATCTGTCATCATTATGATACACAGGGCTTCTATAGTAATCTGTCATCATTATGATACACAGGGCTTCTATAGTAATCTGTCATCATTATGATACACAGGGCTTCTATAGTAATCTGTCATCATTATGATACACAGGGCTTCTATAGTAATCTGTCATCATTATGATACACAGGGCATAGTAATCTGTCATCATTATGATACACAGGGCTCTGTCATCATTATGATACACAGGGCTTCTATAGTAATCTGTCATCATTATGATACACAGGGCTTCTATAGTAATCTGTCATCATTATGATACACAGGGCTTCTATAGTAATCTGTCATCATTATGATACACAGGGCTTCTATAGTAATCTGTCATCATTATGATACACAGGGCTTCTATGGTAATCTGTCATCATTATGATACACAGGGCTTCTATGGTAATCTGTCATCATTATGATACACAGGGCTTCTATAGTAATCTGTCATCATTATGATACACAGGGCTTCTATAGTAATCTGTCATCATTATGATACACAGGGCTTCTATAGTAATCTGTCATCATTATGATACACAGGGCTTCTATAGTAATCTGTCATCATTATGATACACAGGGCTTCTATAGTAATCTGTCATCATTATGATACACAGGGCTTCTATAGTAATCTGTCATCATTATGATACACAGGGCTTCTATAGTAATCTGTCATCATTATGATACACAGGGCTTCTATGGTAATCTGTCATCATTATGATACACAGGGCTTCTATAGTAATCTGTCATCATTATGATACACAGGGCTTCTATAGTAATCTGTCATCATTATGATACACAGGGCTTCTATAGTAATCTGTCATCATTATGATACACAGGGCTTCTATAGTAATCTGTCATCATTATGATACACAGGGCTTCTATAGTAATCTGTCATCATTATGATACACAGGGCTTATTATGATACACAGGGCTTCTATAGTAATCTGTCATCATTATGATACACAGGGCTTCTATAGTAATCTGTCATCATTATGATACACAGGGCTTCTATAGTAATCTGTCATCATTATGATACACAGGGCTTCTATAGTAATCTGTCATCATTATGATACACAGGGCTTCTATAGTAATCTGTCATCATTATGATACACAGGGCTTCTATAGTAATCTGTCATCATTATGATACACAGGGCTTCTATAGTAATCTGTCATCATTATGATACACAGGGCTTCTATAGTAATCTGTCATCATTATGATACACAGGGCTTCTATGGTAATCTGTCATCATTATGATACACAGGGCTTCTATAGTAATCTGTCATCATTATGATACACAGGGCTTCTATAGTAATCTGTCATCATTATGATACACAGGGCTTCTATAGTAATCTGTCATCATTATGATACACAGGGCTTCTATAGTAATCTGTCATCATTATGATACACAGGGCTTCTATAGTAATCTGTCATCATTATGATACACAGGGCTTCTATAGTAATCTGTCATCATTATGATACACAGGGCTTCTATGGTAATCTGTCATCATTATGATACACAGGGCTTCTATAGTAATCTGTCATCATTATGATACACAGGGCTTCTATAGTAATCTGTCATCATTATGATACACAGGGCTTCTATAGTAATCTGTCATCATTATGATACACAGGGCTTCTATGGTAATCTGTCATCATTATGATACACAGGGCTTCTATAGTAATCTGTCATCATTATGATACACAGGGCTTCTATAGTAATCTGTCATCATTATGATACACAGGGCTTCTATAGTAATCTGTCATCATTATGATACACAGGGCTTCTATAGTAATCTGTCATCATTATGATACACAGGGCTTCTATAGTAATCTGTCATCATTATGATACACAGGGCTTCTATGTAATCTCATCATTATGATACACAGGGCTTCTATAGTAATCTGTCATCATTATGATACACAGGGCTTCTATAGTAATCTGTCATCATTATGATACACAGGGCTTCTATAGTAATCTGTCATCATTATGATACACAGGGCTTCTATAGTAATCTGTCATCATTATGATACACAGGGCTTCTATAGTAATCTGTCATCATTATGATACACAGGGCTTCATCATTAGTAATCTGTCATCATTATGATACACAGGGCTTCTATAGTAATCTGTCATCATTATGATACACAGGGCTTCTATAGTAATCTGTCATCATTATGATACACAGGGCTTCTATAGTAATCTGTCATCATTATGATACACAGGGCTTCTATAGTAATCTGTCATCATTATGATACACAGGGCTTCTATAGTAATCTGTCATCATTATGATACACAGGGCTTCTATAGTAATCTGTCATCATTATGATACACAGGGCTTCTATAGTAATCTGTCATCATTATGATACACAGGGCTTCTATAGTAATCTGTCATCATTATGATACACAGGGCTCTGTAATCTGTCATCATTATGATACACAGGGCTTCTATAGTAATCTGTCATCATTATGATACACAGGGCTTCATCATCATTATGATACACAGGGCTTCTATAGTAATCTGTCATCATTATGATACACAGGGGCTTCTATAGTAATCTGTCATCATTATGATACACAGGGCTTCTATGGTAATCTGTCATCATTATGATACACAGGGCTTCTATAGTAATCTGTCATCATTATGATACACAGGGCTTCTATAGTAATCTGTCATCATTATGATACACAGGGCTTCTATAGTAATCTGTCATCATTATGATACACAGGGCTTCTATAGTAATCTGTCATCATTATGATACACAGGGCATTTATGATACTATAGTAATCTGTCATCATTATGATACACAGGGCTTCTATGGTAATCTGTCATCATTATGATACACAGGGCTTCTATGGTAATCTGTCATCATTATGATACACAGGGCTTCTATAGTAATCTGTCATCATTATGATACACAGGGCTTCTATAGTAATCTGTCATCATTATGATACACAGGGCTTCTATAGTAATCTGTCATCATTATGATACACAGGGCTTCTATAGTAATCTGTCATCATTATGATACACAGGGCTTCTATGGTAATCTGTCATCATTATCATACACAGGGCTTCTATGGTAATCTGTCATCATTATGATACACAGGGCTTCTATAGTAATCTGTCATCATTATGATACACAGGGCTTCTATAGTAATCTGTCATCATTATGATACACAGCGCTTCTATGGTAATCTGTCATCATTATGATACATAGGGCTTCTATAGTAATCTGTCATCATTATGATACACAGGGCTTCTATAGTAATCTGTCATCATTATGATACACAGGGCTTCTATAGTAATCTGTCATCATTATGATACACAGGGCTTCTATGGTAATCTGTCATAATTATGATACACAGGGCTTCTATAGTAATCTGTCATCATTATGATACACAGGGCTTCTATAGTAATCTGTCATCATTATGATACACAGGGCTTCTATGGTAATCGTCATAATTATGATACACAGGGCTTCTATGGTAATCTGTCATCATTATGATACACAGGGCTTCTATAGTAATCTGTCATCATTATGATACACAGGGCTTCTATAGTAATCTGTCATCATTATGATACACAGGGCTTCTATAGTAATCTGTCATCATTATGATACACAGGGCTTCTATAGTAATCTGTCATCATTATGATACACAGGGCTTCTATGGTAATCTGTCATAATTATGATACACAGGGCTTCTATGGTAATCTGTCATAATTATGATACACAGGGCTTCTATAGTAATCTGTCATCATTATGATACACAGGGCTTCTATAGTAATCTGTCATCATTCTGTTCCTCCACTCCTCTCTTCTTCTGTTCCTCCACTCCTCTCTTCTTCTGTTCCTCCACTCCTCTAACATTCCTCCACTCCTCTCTTCTGTTCCTCCATTATGATCTTCTTCTGTTCCTCCACTCCTCTCTCTTCTTCTGTTCCTCCACTCCTCTTCTTCTGTTCCTCCACTCCTCTCTAACGTTCCTCCACTCCTCTCTTCTTCTGTTCCTCCACTCCTCTTCTTCTGTTCCTCCACTCCTCTCTAACGTTCCTCCACTCCTCTCTAACGTTCCTCCACTCCTCTCTTCTTCTGTTCCTCCACTCCTCTCTTCTTCTGTTCCTCCACTCCTCTCTTCTTCTGTTCCTCCACTCCTCTTCTTCTGTTCCTCCACTCCTCTCTAATGTTCCTCCACTCCTCTCTTCTTCTGTTCCTCCACTCCTCTCTAATGTTCCTCCACTCTCTCTTCTTCTGTTCCTCCACTCCTCTTCTTCTGTTCCTCCACTCCTCTCTTCTTCTGTTCCTCCACTCCTCTCTAACGTTCCTCCACTCCTCTCTTCTTCTGTTCCTCCACTCCTCTCTTCTTCTGTTCCTCCACTCCTCTCTAACGTTCCTCCACTCCTCTCTTCTTCTGTTCCTCCACTCCTCTCTAACGTTCCTCCACTCCTCTCTTCTTCTGTTCCTCCACTCCTCTCTAATGTTCTTCCACTCCTCTCTAACGTTCCTCCACTCCTCTCTTCTTCTGTTCCTCCACTCCTCTCTTCTTCTGTTCCTCCACTCCTCTTCTTCTGTTCCTCCACTCCTCTCTAATGTTCCTCCACTCCTCTCTTCTTCTGTTCCTCCACTCCTCTCTAATGTTCCTCCACTCCTCTCTTCTTCTGTTCCTCCACTCCTCTTCTTCTGTTCCTCCACTCCTCTCTTCTTCTGTTCCTCCACTCCTCTCTAACGTTCCTCCACTCCTCTCTTCTTCTGTTCCTCCACTCCTCTCTTCTTCTGTTCCTCCACTCCTCTCTAACGTTCCTCCACTCCTCTCTTCTTCTGTTCCTCCACTCCTCTCTAACGTTCCTCCACTCCTCTCTTCTTCTGTTCCTCCACTCCTCTCTAATGTTCTTCCACTCCTCTCTAACGTTCCTCCACTCCTCTCTTCTTCTGTTCCTCCACTCCTCTCTTCTTCTGTTCCTCCACTCCTCTTCTTCTGTTCCTCCACTCCTCTCTAATGTTCCTCCACTCCTCTCTTCTTCTGTTCCTCCACTCCTCTCTAATGTTCCTCCACTCCTCTCTTCTTCTGTTCCTCCACTCCTCTTCTTCTGTTCCTCCACTCCTCTCTTCTTCTGTTCCTCCACTCCTCTCTAACGTTCCTCCACTCCTCTCTTCTTCTGTTCCTCCACTCCTCTCTTCTTCTGTTCCTCCACTCCTCTCTAACGTTCCTCCACTCCTCTCTTCTTCTGTTCCTCCACTCCTCTCTAACGTTCCTCCACTCCTCTCTTCTTCTGTTCCTCCACTCCTCTCTAATGTTCCTCCACTCCTCTCTAACGTTCCTCCACTCCTCTCTTCTTCTGTTCCTCCACTCCTCTCTTCTTCTGTTCCTCCACTCCTCTTCTTCTGTTCCTCCACTCCTCTCTAACGTTCCTCCACTCCTCTCTTCTTCTGTTCCTCCACTCCTCTTCTTCTGTTCCTCCACTCCTCTCTTCTTCTGTTCCTCCACTCCTCTCTAATGTTCCTCCACTCCTCTCTAATGTTCCTCCACTCCTCTTCTTCTGTTCCTCCACTCCTCTCTTCTTCTGTTCCTCCACTCCTCTCTTCTTCTGTTCCTCCACTCCTCACTTCTTCTGTTCCTCCACTCCTCTCTAATGTTCCTCCACTCCTCTCTAACGTTCCTCCACTCCTCTCTTCTTCTGTTCCTCCACTCCTCTTCTTCTGTTCCTCCACTCCTCTCTTCTTCTGTTCCTCCACTCCTCTCTAATGTTCCTCCACTCCTCTCTAACGTTCCTCCACTCCTCTTCTTCTGTTCCTCCACTCCTCTCTAATGTTCCTCCACTCCTCTCTAATGTTCCTCCACTCCTCTTCTTCTGTTCCTCCACTCCTCTTCTTCTGTTCCTCCACTCCTCTCTTCTTCTGTTCCTCCACTCCTCTCTTCTTCTGTTCCTCCACTCCTCTCTTCTTCTGTTCCTCCACTCCTCTCTAATGTTCCTCCACTCCTCTCTAACGTTCCTCCACTCCTCTCTTCTTCTGTTCCTCCACTCCTCTCTTCTTCTGTTCCTCCACTCCTCTCTAATGTTCCTCCACTCCTCTTCTTCTGTTCCTCCACTCCTCTCTTCTTCTGTTCCTCCACTCCTCTCTTCTTCTGTTCCTCCACTCCTCTCTTCTTCTGTTCCTCCACTCCTCTCTTCTTCTGTTCCTCCACTCCTCTCTAACGTTCCTCCACTCCTCTCTTCTTCTGTTCCTCCACTCCTCTTCTTCTGTTCCTCCACTCCTCTCTTCTTCTGTTCCTCCACTCCTCTCTAATGTTCCTCCACTCCTCTCTAACGTTCCTCCACTCCTCTCTTCTTCTGTTCCTCCACTCCTCTCTAACGTTCCTCCACTCCTCTCTTCTTCTGTTCCTCCACTCCTCTTCTTCTGTTCCTCCACTCCTCTCTAACGTTCCTCCACTCCTCTCTAATGTTCCTCCACTCCTCTTCTTCTGTTCCTCCACTCCTCTCTAACGTTCCTCCACTCCTCTCTTCTTCTGTTCCTCCACTCCTCTCTTCTTCTGTTCCTCCACTCCTCTCTTCTGTTCCTCCATTCCTCTTCTTCTGTTCCTCCACTCCTCTCTTCTGTTCCTCCACTCCTCTTCTTCTGTTCCTCCACTCCTCTCTTCTTCTGTTCCTCCACTCCTCTTCTTCTGTTCCTCCACTCCTCTCTTCTTCTGTTCCTCCACTCCTCTTCTTCTGTTCCTCCACTCCTCTTCTTCTGTTCCTCCACTCCTCTTCTTCTGTTCCTCCACTCCTCTCTTCTTCTGTTCCTCCACTCCTCTTCTTCTGTTCCTCCACTCCTCTCTTCTTCTGTTCCTCCACTCCTCTCTAATGTTCCTCCACTCCTCTTCTTCTGTTCCTCCACTCCTCTTCTTCTGTTCCTCCACTCCTCTCTTCTTCTGTTCCTCCACTCCTCTCTAACGTTCCTCCACTCCTCTCTTCTTCTGTTCCTCCACTCCTCTTCTTCTGTTCCTCCACTCCTCTCTTCTTCTGTTCCTCCACTCGTCTTCTTCTGTTCCTCCACTCCTCTCTTCTGTTCCTCCATTCCTCTTCTTCTGTTCCTCCACTCCTCTTCTTCTGTTCCTCCACTCCTCTCTTCTTCTGTTCCTCCACTCCTCTTCTTCTGTTCCTCCACTCCTCTCTTCTTCTGTTCCTCCACTCCTCTCTTCTTCTGTTCCTCCACTCCTCTCTAATGTTCCTCCACTCCTCTCTAACGTTCCTCCACTCCTCTTCTTCTGTTCCTCCACTCCTCTTCTTCTGTTCCTCCACTCCTCTCTTCTTCTGTTCCTCCACTCCTCTCTAACGTTCCTCCACTCCTCTCTAACATTGAGTGGCTACTGCCAACACACTGACACTGACTCTACTCCAGCCACTTTAATAATGGGAATTGATGGGAAATGATGTAAATATATCACTAGCCACTTTAAACAATGCTACCTTATATAATGTTACTTACCCTACATTATTCATCTCATATGCATACGTAGATACTGTACTCTATATCATCGACTGCATCCTTATGTAATACATGTATCACTAGCCACTTTAACTATGCCACTTTGTTTACATACTCATCTCATATGTATATACTGTACTCGATACCATCTACTGTATCTTGCCTATGCTGCTCTGTACCATCACTCATTCATATATCCTTATGTACATATTCTTTATCCCCTTACACTGTGTATAAGACAGTAGTTTTGGAATTGTTAGTTAGATTACTTGTTGGTTATTACTGCATTGTCGGAACTAGAAGCACAAGCATTTCGCTACACTCGCATTAACATCTGCAGACATCTGCAGTTTAGGTTGTGATTGTGGGCTATTTAAACCCAGTAAGCCCGCCCGGCTTTTGTGCAGGCTTGTTTCTCTGTTCGTTTTGTGGATGTGATATTTTCTGTATTTCTCCCGGACTGTTTGTGTCCTGTATTTGGGCCGGTCATTGTATGCGCCTGGTGTTTTGGCGTGACCTACTTTCTCCGGAATGAATACAGATGTCCTTTACCCTCTGCGCCTGACTCCGCCCCCACTACTCCTAGAAGTCGTAACAGTTTGTGTCAGTGGTCCCTCTTACCCTGATTCATGTCGCAGAGTTAGACAGGATTAATGTTGCAGAGTTAGACAGGATTAATGTTGCAGAGATAGACAGGATTAATGTTGCAGAGTTAGACAGGATTAATGTTGCAGAGTTAGACAGGATTAATGTTGCAGAGATAGACAGGATTAATGTTGCAGAGATAGACAGGATTAATGTTGCAGAGACAGGATTCATGTCGCAGAGACAGGATTCATGTTGCATGTGAAATAGCTACAACAGCACTGTTCTGTGATGTCATAGTTGGCCTGTCAGACAGCGAAACAAAGCTTCACACAGCACACACACACACACACACACACACACACTACAGCATTGTGCTTACTGAGACCACAAACAGAACTCAATACCAACCACATCAACCCACTGTACCGTGCAACAGTGTGTGGTGGATGAGCTGGAGAGGGGATGAGCGGGAGAGGGGATGAGCTGGAGAGGGGATGAGAGGGAGAGGGGATGAGCTGCTTCAACTGCAGACCCCCTGTTGATCAGCCTGTTCTGTTTATAAGCCTGTCCTGGTTATAAGCCTGTCCTGGTGATCAGCCTGTACTCGTGATCAGCCTGTACTCGTGATCAGCCTGTACTCGTGATCAGCCTGTCCTGGTTATAAGCCTGTCCTGGTGATCAGCCTGTACTCGTGATCAGCCTGTACTCGTGATCAGCCTGTTCCTGTGATCAGCCTGTTCTGGTGATCAGCCTGTACTGGTGATCAGCCTGTAATTGTGATCAGCCTGTTCTGGTGATCAGCCTGTTCTGGTGATCAGCCTGTACTGGTGATCAGCCTGTTCTGGTGATCAGCCTGTACTGGTGATCAGCCTGTTCTGGTGATCAGCCTGTACTCGTGATCAGCCTGTACTGGTGATCAGCCTGTACTGGTGATCAGCCTGTTCTGGTGATCAGCCTGTACTGGTGATCAGCCTGTACTCGTGATCAGCCTGTGCTCGTGATCAGCCTGTACTCGTGATCAGCCTGTTCTGGTGATCAGCCTGTTCTGGTGATCAGTCTGTAATCGTGATCAGCCTGTAATCGTGATCAGCCTGTAATCGTGATCAGCCTGTTCTGGTGATCAGCCTGTACTGGTGATCAGCCTGTTCTGGTTATCAGCCTGTTCTGGTTATCAGCCTGCACTGGTGATCAGCCTCTTCTTGTGATCAGCCTGTTCTGGTTATCAGCCTGTACTGGTGATCAGCCTGTACTGGTGATCAGCCTGTACTGGTGATCAGCCTGTACTGGTGATCAGCCTATTCTGGTGATCAGCCTGTACTGGTGATCAGCCTGTTCTGGTGATCACCCTGTTCTGGTGATCAGCCTGTACTGGTAATAAGCCTGTACTGGTGATCAGCCTGTTCTGGTGATCAGCCTGTACTGGTGATCAGCCTGTACTGGTGATCAGCCTGTTCTGGTGATCACCCTGTTCTGGTGATCAGCCTGTACTGGTAATAAGCCTGTACTGGTGATCAGCCTGTTCTGGTGATCAGCCTGTACTGGTGATCAGCCTGTTCTGGTGATCAGCCTGTACATCCTCCATGATGATGTCTTAAAGCCACAGTTCACACTGCTCTCCCAGTACTTGGAGTCTCAAGTGAGATCTCAGTCTCTTCATGAGATCTCAGTCTATTTACAAAATCCCAGTCTCACTCTTTTCCTCCAAACAATCTCATTCTAGCACTGCCTGGCTTTTCCGGATAGCTCCAAATATTCTCTCCAGATCTAACAGCCTTTAGCCAGTGACAATAACAAGCTGGACCAGTGATGACAATAACAAGCTGGACCAGTGACAATAACAAGCTGGACCAGTGACAATAGCAAGCTGGACCAGTGAAGACAACAACAAGCTGGACCAGTGAAGACAACAACAAACTGGACCAGAGATGACAATAACAAGCTGGACCAGTGAAGACAATAACAAGCTGGACCAGTGAAGACAATAACAAGCTGGACCAGTGAAGACAATAACAAGCTGGACCAGTGACAATAACAAGCTGGACCAGTGACAATAACAAGCTGGACCAGTGAAGACAATAACAAGCTGGACCAGTGAAGACAATAACAAGCTGGACCAGTGAAGACAATAACAAGCTGGAACAGTGAAGACAATAACAAGCTGGACCAGTGACAATAACAAGCTGGACCAGTGACAATAACAAGCTAGACCAGTGACAATAACAAGCTGGACCAGTGAAGACAATAACAAGCTGGACCAATGAAGACAATAACAAGCTGGACCAGTGAAGACAATAACAAGCTGGACCAGTGAAGACAATAACAAGCTGGACCAGTGATGACAATAACAAGCTGGACCAGTGAAGACAATAACAAGCTGGACCAGTGAAGACAATAACAAGCTGGACCAGTGAAGACAACAACAAGCTGGACCAGTGATGACAATAACAAGCTGGACCAGTGATGACAATAACAAGCTGGACCAGTGATGACAATAACAAGCTGGACCAGTGAAGACAATAACAAGCTGGACCAGTGAAGACAATAACAAGCTGGACCAGTGACAATAACAAGCTGGACCAGTGATGACAATAACAAGCTGGACCAGTGATGACAATAACAAGCTGGACCAGTGACAATAACAAGCTGGACCAGTGAAGACAATAACAAGCTGGACCAGTGATGACAACAACAAGCTGGACCAGTGATGACAATAACAAGCTGGACCAGAGATGACAATAACAAGCTGGACCAGTGACAATAACAAGCTGGACCAGTGAAGACAATAACAAGCTGGACCAGTGATGACAATAACAAGCTGGACCAGTGACAATAACAAGCTGGACCAGTGAAGACAATAACAAGCTGGACCAGTGATGACAACAACAAGCTGGACCAGTGATGACAATAACAAGCTGGACCAGAGATGACAATAACAAGCTGGACCAGTGACAATAACAAGCTGGACCAGTGAAGACAATAACAAGCTGGACCAGTGAAGACAATAACAAGCTGGACCAGTGACAATAACAAGCTGGACCAGTGAAGACAATAAACAGCTGGACCAGTGAAGACAATAACAAGCTGGACCAGTGAAGACAATAACAAGCTGGACCAGTGACAATAACAAGCTGGACCAGTGACAATCACAAGCTGGACCAGTGAAGACAATAACAAGCTGGACCAGTGAAGACAATAACAAGCTGGACCAGTGAAGACAATAACAAGCTGGACCAGTGAAGACAATAACAAGCTGGACCAGGGACAATAACAAGCTGGACCAGTGATGACAATAACAAGCTGGACCAGTGAAGACAATAACAAGCTGGACCAGTGAAGACAATAACAATCTGGACCAGTGAAGACAATAACAAGCTGGACCAGTGAAGACAATAACAGCTGGACCAGTGATGACAATAACAAGCTGGACCAGTGAAGACAATAACAAGCTGGACCAGTGAAGACAATAACAAGCTGGACCAGTGAAGACAATAACAAGCTGGACCAGTGAAGACAATAACAAGCTGGACCAGTGAAGACAATAACAAGCTGGACCCGTGAAGACAATAACAAGCTGGACCCGTGAAGACAATAACAAGCTGGACCAGTGAAGACAATAACAAGCTGGACCAGTGAAGACAATAACAAGCTGGACCAGTGAAGACAATAACAAGCTGGACCAGTGAAGACAATAACAAGCTGGACCAGTGAAGACAATAACAAGCTGGACCAGTGAAGACAATAACAAGCTGGACCAGTGAAGACAATAACAAGCTGGACCAGTGAAGACAATAACAAGCTGGACCAGTGAAGACAATAACAAGCTGGACCAGTGATGACAATAACAAGCTGGACCAGTGAAGACAATAACAAGCTGGACCAGTGAAGACAATAACAAGCTGGACCAGTGAAGACAATAACAAGCTGGACCAGTGAAGACAATAACAAGCTGGACTAGTGAAGACAATAACAAGCTGGACCAGTGAAGACAATAACAAGCTGGACCAGTGAAGACAATAACAAGCTGGACCAGTGACAATAACAAGCTGGACCAGTGATGACAATAACAAGCTGGACCAGTGAAGACAATAACAAGCTGGACCAGTGAAGACAATAACAAGCTGGACCAGTGAAGACAATAACAAGCTGGACCAGTGAAGACAATAACAAGCTGGACCAGTGACAATAACAAGCTGGACCAGTGACAATAACAAGCTGGACCAGTGAAGACAATAACAAGCTGGACCAGTGAAGACAATAACAAGCTGGACCAGTGACAATAACAAGCTGGACCAGTGACAATAACAAGCTAGACCAGTGACAATAACAAGCTGGACCAGTGAAGACAATAACAAGCTGGACCAGTGAAGACAATAACAAGCTGGACCAGTGAAGACAATAACAAGCTGGACCAGTGATGACAATAACAAGCTGGACCAGTGAAGACAATAACAAGCTGGACCAGTGAAGACAATAACAAGCTGGACCAGTGAAGACAACAACAAGCTGGACCAGTGATGACAATAACAAGCTGGACCAGTGATGACAATAACAAGCTGGACCAGTGAAGACAATAACAAGCTGGACCAGTGAAGACAATAACAAGCTGGCCCAGTGACAATAACAAGCTGGACCAGTGATGACAATAACAAGCTGGACCAGTGAAGACAATAACAAGCTGGACCAGTGAAGACAATAACAAGCTTGACCAGTGAAGACAATAACAAGCTGGACCAGTGACAATAACAAGCTGGACCAGTGAAGACAATAACAAGCTGGACCAGTGATGACAATAACAAGCTGGACCATTGATGATAATAACAAGCTGGACCAGTGATGACAACAACAAGCTGGACCAGTGATGACAATAACAAACTGGACCAGAGATGACAATAACAAGCTGGACCAGTGACAATAACAAGCTGGACCAGGGAAGAAAATAACAAGCTGGACCAGTGAAGACAATAACAAGCTGGACCAGTGATGACAATAACAAGCTGGACCAGTGAAGACAATAACAAGCTGGACCAGTGACAATAACAAGCTGGACCAGTGACAATAACAAGCTGGACCAGTGATGACAATAACAAGCTGGACCAGTGAAGACAATAACAAGCTGGACCAGTGATGACAATAACAAGCTGGACCAGTGAAGACAATAACAAGCTGGACCAGTGATGACAATAACAAGCTGGACCAGTGAAGACAATAACAAGCTGTACCAGTGATGACAATAACAAGCTGGACCAGTGATGACAATAACAAGCTGGACCAGTGAAGACAATAACAAGCTGGACCAGTGAAGACAATAACAAGCTGGACCAGTGAAGACAATAACAAGCTGGACCAGTGAAGACAATAACAAGCTGGACCAGTGATGACAATAACAAGCTGGACCAGTGAAGACAATAACAAGCTGGACCAGTGACAATAACAAGCTGGACCAGTGATGACAATAACAAGCTGGACCAGTGACAATAACAAGCTGGACCAGTGATGACAATAACAAGCTGGACCAGTGAAGACAATAACAAGCTGGACCAGTGATGACAATAACAAGCTGGACCAGTGAAGGCAATAAAAAGCTGGACCAGTGACAATAACAAGCTGGACCAGTGATGACAATAACAAGCTGGACCAGTGAAGACAATAACAAGCTGGACCAGTGAAGACAATAACAAGCTGGACCAGTGAAGACAATAACAAGCTGGACCAGTGAAGACAATAACAAGCTGGACCAGTGATGACAATAACAAGCTGGACCAATGAAGACAATAACAAGCTGGACCAGTGAAGACAATAACAAGCTGGACCAGTGAAGACAATAACAAGCTGGACCAGTGACAATAACAAGCTGGACCAGTGACAATAACAAGCTGGACCAGTGAAGACAATAACAAGCTGGACCAGTGAAGACAATAACAAGCTGGACCAGTGACAATAACAAGCTGGACCAGTGACAATAACAAGCTAGACCAGTGACAATAACAAGCTGGACCAGTGAAGACAATAACAAGCTGGACCAGTGAAGACAATAACAAGCTGGACCAGTGAAGACAATAACAAGCTGGACCAGTGATGACAATAACAAGCTGGACCAGTGAAGACAATAACAAGCTGGACCAGTGAAGACAATAACAAGCTGGACCAGTGAAGACAACAACAAGCTGGACCAGTGATGACAATAACAAGCTGGACCAGTGATGACAATAACAAGCTGGACCAGTGAAGACAATAACAAGCTGGACCAGTGAAGACAATAACAAGCTGGCCCAGTGACAATAACAAGCTGGACCAGTGATGACAATAACAAGCTGGACCAGTGAAGACAATAACAAGCTGGACCAGTGAAGACAATAACAAGCTGGACCAGTGAAGACAATAACAAGCTGGACCAGTGACAATAACAAGCTGGACCAGTGACAATAACAAGCTGGACCAGTGAAGACAATAACAAGCCGGACCAGTGAAGACAATAACAAGCTGGACCAGTGACAATAACAAGCTGGACCAGTGACAATAACAAGCTGGACCAGTGACAATCACAAGCTGGACCAGTGAAGACAATAACAAGCTGGACCAGTGAAGACAATAACAAGCTGGACCAGTGAAGGCAATAACAAGCTGGACCAGTGAAGACAATAACAAGCTGAACCAGTTAAGACAATAACAAGTTGGACCAGTGACAATAACAAGCTGGACCAGTGATGACAATAACAAGCTGGACCAGTGAAGACAATAACAAGCTGGACCAGTGAAGACAATAACAAGCTGGACCAGTGAAGACAATAACAAGCTGGACCAGTGAAGACAATAACAAGCTGGACCAGTGATGACAATAACAAGCTGGACCAGTGAAGACAATAACAAGCTGGACCAGTGAAGACAATAACAAGCTGGACCAGTGACAATAACAAGCTGGACCAGTGATGACAATAACAAGCTGGACCAGTGAAGACAATAACAAGCTTGACCAGTGAAGACAATAACAAGCTGGACCAGTGAAGACAATAACAAGCTGGACCAGTGATGACAATAACAAGCTGGACCATTGATGATAATAACAAGCTGGACCAGTGATGACAACAACAAGCTGGACCAGTGATGACAATAACAAACTGGACCAGAGATGACAATAACAAGCTGGACCAGTGACAATAACAAGCTGGACCAGGGAAGAAAATAACAAGCTGGACCAGTGAAGACAATAACAAGCTGGACCAGTGATGACAATAACAAGCTGGACCAGTGAAGACAATAACAAGCTGGACCAGTGAAGACAATAACAAGCTGGACCAGTGATGACAATAACAAGCTGGACCAGTGAAGACAATAACAAGCTGGACCAGTGATGACAATAACAAGCTGGACCAGTGAAGACAATAACAAGCTGTACCAGTGATGACAATAACAAGCTGGACCAGTGATGACAATAACAAGCTGGACCAGTGAAGACAATAACAAGCTGGACCAGTGAAGACAATAACAAGCTGGACCAGTGAAGACAATAACAAGCTGGACCAGTGAAGACAATAACAAGCTGGACCAGTGATGACAATAACAAGCTGGACCAGTGAAGACAATAACAAGCTGGACCAGTGACAATAACAAGCTGGACCAGTGATGACAATAACAAGCTGGACCAGTGACAATAACAAGCTGGACCAGTGATGACAATAACAAGCTGGACCAGTGAAGACAATAACAAGCTGGACCAGTGATGACAATAACAAGCTGGACCAGTGAAGGCAATAACAAGCTGGACCAGTGACAATAACAAGCTGGACCAGTGATGACAATAACAAGCTGGACCAGTGAAGACAATAACAAGCTGGACCAGTGAAGACAATAACAAGCTGGACCAGTGAAGACAATAACAAGCTGGACCAGTGAAGACAATAACAAGCTGGACCAGTGATGACAATAACAAGCTGGACCAATGAAGACAATAACAAGCTGGACCAGTGAAGACAATAACAAGCTGGACCAGTGAAGACAATAACAAGCTGGACCAGTGACAATAACAAGCTGGACCAGTGACAATAACAAGCTGGACCAGTGAAGACAATAACAAGCTGGACCAGTGAAGACAATAACAAGCTGGACCAGTGACAATAACAAGCTGGACCAGTGACAATAACAAGCTAGACCAGTGACAATAACAAGCTGGACCAGTGAAGACAATAACAAGCTGGACCAGTGAAGACAATAACAAGCTGGACCAGTGAAGACAATAACAAGCTGGACCAGTGATGACAATAACAAGCTGGACCAGTGAAGACAATAACAAGCTGGACCAGTGAAGACAATAACAAGCTGGACCAGTGAAGACAACAACAAGCTGGACCAGTGATGACAATAACAAGCTGGACCAGTGATGACAATAACAAGCTGGACCAGTGAAGACAATAACAAGCTGGACCAGTGAAGACAATAACAAGCTGGCCCAGTGACAATAACAAGCTGGACCAGTGATGACAATAACAAGCTGGACCAGTGAAGACAATAACAAGCTGGACCAGTGAAGACAATAACAAGCTGGACCAGTGAAGACAATAACAAGCTGGACCAGTGACAATAACAAGCTGGACCAGTGACAATAACAAGCTGGACCAGTGAAGACAATAACAAGCCGGACCAGTGAAGACAATAACAAGCTGGACCACTGACAATAACAAGCTGGACCAGTGACAATAACAAGCTGGACCAGTGACAATCACAAGCTGGACCAGTGAAGACAATAACAAGCTGGACCAGTGAAGACAATAACAAGCTGGACCAGTGAAGGCAATAACAAGCTGGACCAGTGAAGACAATAACAAGCTGAACCAGTTAAGACAATAACAAGTTGGACCAGTGACAATAACAAGCTGGACCAGTGATGACAATAACAAGCTGGACCAGTGAAGACAATAACAAGCTGGACCAGTGAAGACAATAACAAGCTGGACCAGTGAAGACAATAACAAGCTGGACCAGTGAAGACAATAACAAGCTGGACCAGTGATGACAATAACAAGCTGGACCAGTGAAGACAATAACAAGCTGGACCAGTGAAGACAATAACAAGCTGGACCAGTGACAATAACAAGCTGGACCAGTGATGACAATAACAAGCTGGACCAGTGAAGACAATAACAAGCTTGACCAGTGAAGACAATAACAAGCTGGACCAGTGAAGACAATAACAAGCTGGACCAGTGATGACAATAACAAGCTGGACCATTGATGATAATAACAAGCTGGACCAGTGATGACAACAACAAGCTGGACCAGTGATGACAATAACAAACTGGACCAGAGATGACAATAACAAGCTGGACCAGTGACAATAACAAGCTGGACCAGGGAAGAAAATAACAAGCTGGACCAGTGAAGACAATAACAAGCTGGACCAGTGATGACAATAACAAGCTGGACCAGTGAAGACAATAACAAGCTGGACCAGTGACAATAACAAGCTGGACCAGTGACAATAACAAGCTGGACCAGTGATGACAATAGCAAGCTGGACCAGTGACAACAACAAGGTGTACCAGTGATGACAATAACAAGCTGGACCAGTGATGACAATAACAAGCTGGACCAGTGAAGACAATAACAAGCTGGACCAGTGAAGACAATAACAAGCTGGACCAGTGAAGACAATAACAAGCTGGACCAGTGAAGACAATAACAAGCTGGACCAGTGATGACAATAACAAGCTGGACCAGTGAAGACAATAACAAGCTGGACCAGTGAAGACAATAACAAGCTGGACCAGTGAAGACAATAACAAGCTGGACCAGTGAAGACAATAACAAGCTGGACCAGTGATGACAATAACAAGCTGGACCAGTGAAGACAATAACAAGCTGGACCAGTGAAGACAATAACAAGCTGGACCAGTGATGACAATAACAAGCTGGACCAGTGAAGACAATAACAAGCTGGACCAGTGAAGACAATAACAAGCTGGACCAGTGAAGACAACAACAAGCTGGACCAGTGATGACAATAACAAGCTGGACCAATGATGACAATAACAAGCTGGACCAGTGAAGACAATAACAAGCTGGACCAGTGAAGACAATAACAAGCTGGCCCAGTGACAATAACAAGCTGGACCAGTGATGACAATAACAAGCTGGACCAGTGAAGACAATAACAAGCTGGACCAGTGAAGACAATAACAAGCTGGACCAGTGAAGACAATAACAAGCTGGACCAGTGAAGACAATAACAAGCCGGACCAGTGAAGACAATAACAAGCTGGACCAGTGATGACAATAACAAGCTGGACCAGTGACAATAACAAGCTGGACCAGTGACAATAACAAGCTGGACCAGTGACAATCACAAGCTGGACCAGTGAAGACAATAACAAGCTGGACCAGTGAAGACAATAACAAGCTGGACCAGTGAAGGCAATAACAAGCTGGACCAGTGAAGACAATAACAAGCTGGACCAGTTAAGACAATAACAAGCTGGACCAGTGACAATAACAAGCTGGACCAGTGATGACAATAACAAGCTGGACCAGTGATGACAATAACAAGCTGGACCAGTGACAATAACAAGCTGGACCAGTGATGACAATAACAAGCTGGACCAGTGAAGACAATAACAAGCTTGACCAGTGAAGACAATAACAAGCTGGACCAGTGAAGACAATAACAAGCTGGACCAGTGATGACAATAACAAGCTGGACCATTGATGATAATAACAAGCTGGACCAGTGATGACAACAACAAGCTGGACCAGTGATGACAATAACAAACTGGACCAGAGATGACAATAACAAGCTGGACCAGTGAAGACAATAACAAGCTGGACCAGTGAAGACAATAACAAGCTGGACCAGTGATGACAATAACAAGCTGGACCAGTGAAGACAATAACAAGCTGGACCAGTGACAATAACAAGCTGGACCAGTGACAATAACAAGCTGGACCAGTGAAGACAATAACAAGCTGGACCAGTGACAATAACAAGCTGGACCAGTGACAATAACAAGCTGGACCAGTGAAGACAATAACAAGCTGGATCAGTGAAGACAATAACAAGCTGGACCAGTGAAGACAATAACAAGCTGGACCAGTGAAGACAATAACAAGCTGGACCAGTGACAATAACAAGCTGGACCAGTGACAATAACAAGCTGGACCAGTGATGACAATAACAAGCTGGACCAGTGAAGACAATAACAAGCTGGACCAGTGAAGACAATAACAAGCTGGACCAGTGACAATAACAAGCTGGACCAGTGAAGACAATAACAAGCTGGACCAGTGACAATAACACCACATAACATGCGTTGACACAATACTACACAAACACACCACAGAGAGCCTATGACCTGACAAGATAACCTCCACAACAACACAGCATCTACTCAAAGCACCCCAGATTCAGAAGACATATCCCAGGATCCCTCAGCCCTCTTTCTAGATTGGACAACATGTTAGCTTTAGGAAGAAAACAAGCATCAATTCCCCTGAGGATGGCCGGGTATGCCTGGATTGTTTTTGATTGGCCGCCTAGAGAGAGGGAAGAGGAGGATGAGGTGGGGGGGTGGTGGAGAGAGTGGTATAGAAAGTTGGGGAGGACCTGGTGACTTCCCAAACAAACAGTAAAGTGTAAAAAAGAAGAGTAGGGGGCATTTTGAGACACCCGACACAAGAGGTTTGAATAGAAACATGGTTCTTTTACAGAAAGTTCTGTATGGTAATATGTTGAACCAGCAACCTTGTTGATGGCAGCACCATGACCCTACACTCCAACCGACTGATCCATATGAATCACAAAGAGCATGAAGAGATATGTTGACCAACACACAGTCAGCCAGTCAGTCAACCAGTCATATCAGTCAGTCAACCAGTCATATCAGTCAGTCAACCAGTCATATCAGTCAGTCAACCAGTCATATCAGTCAGTCAACCAGTCATATCAGTCAGTCAACCAGTCATATCAGTCAGTCAACCAGTCATATCAGTCAGTCAACCAGTCATATCAGTCAGTCAACCAGTCATATCAGTCAGTCAACCAGTCATATCAGTCAGTCAACCAGTCATATCAGTCAGTCAACCAGTCATATCAGTCAGTCAACCAGTCATATCAGTCAGTCAACCAGTCATATCAGTCAGTCAACCAGTCATATCAGTCAATCAACCAGTCATATCAGTCAGTCAACCAGTCATATCAGTCAGTCAACCAGTCTAATCAGTCAGTCAACCAGTCATATCAGTCAGTCAACCAGTCATATCAGTCAGTCAACCAGTCATATCAGTCAGTCAACCAGTCAGTCAACCAGTCATATCAGTCAGTCAACCAGTCATATCAGTCAGTCAACCAGTCATATCAGTCAGTCAACCAGTCATATCAGTCAGTCAACCAGTCATATCAGTCAGTCAACCAGTCATATCAGTCAGTCAACCAGTCATATCAGTCAGTCAACCAGTCATATCAGTCATCAACCAGTCATATCAGTCAGTCAACCAGTCATATCAGTCAGTCATCCAGTCATATCAGTCAGTCAACCAGTCATATCAGTCAGTCAACCAGTCATATCAGTCAGTCAACCAGTCATATCAGTCAGTCAACCAGTCATATCAGTCAGTCAACCAGTCATATCAGTCAGTCAACCAGTCATATCAGTCAGTCAACCAGTCATATCAGTCAGTCAACCAGTCATATCAGTCAGTCAACCAGTCATATCAGTCAGTCAACCAGTCATATCAGTCAGTCAACCAGTCATATCAGTCAGTCAACCAGTCATATCAGTCAGTCAACCAGTCATATCAGTCAGTCAACCAGTCATATCAGTCAGTCATCCAGTCATATCAGTCAGTCAACCAGTCATATCAGTCAGTCAACCAGTCATATCAGTCAGTCAACCAGTCATATCAGTCAGTCAACCAGTCATATCAGTCAGTCAACCAGTCATATCAGTCAGTCAACCAGTCATATCAGTCAGTCAACCAGTCATATCAGTCAATCAACCAGTCATATCAGTCATCAACCAGTCATCAGTCAGTCAACCAGTCATATCAGTCAGTCAACCAGTCATATCAGTCAGTCAACCAGTCATATCAGTCAGTCAACCAGTCATATCAGTCAGTCAACCAGTCATATCAGTCAGTCAACCAGTCATATCAGTCAGTCAACCAGTCATATCAGTCAGTCAACCAGTCATATCAGTCAGTCAACCAGTCATATCAGTCAGTCAACCAGTCATATCAGTCAGTCAACCAGTCATATCAGTCAGTCAACCAGCCATAGCAGTCAGTCAACCAGCCATATCAGTCAGTCAACCAGTCATATCAGTCAGTCAACCAGTCATATCAGTCAGTCAACCAGTCATATCAGTCAGTCAACCAGTCATATCAGTCAGTCAACCAGTCATATCAGTCAGTCATCCAGTCATATCAGTCAGTCAACCAGTCATATCAGTCAGTCAACCAGTCATATCAGTCAGTCAACCAGTCATATCAGTCAGTCAACCAGTCATATCAGTCAGTCAACCAGTCATATCAGTCAATCAACCAGTCATATCAGTCAGTCAACCAGTCATATCAGTCAGTCAACCAGTCATATCAGTCAGTCAACCAGTCATATCAGTCAGTCAACCAGTCATATCAGTCAGTCAACCAGTCATATCAGTCAGTCAACCAGTCATATCAGTCAGTCAACCAGTCATATCAGTCAGTCAACCAGTCATATCAGTCAGTCAACCAGTCATATCAGTCAGTCAACCAGTCATATCAGTCAGTCAACCAGTCATATCAGTCAGTCAACCAGCCATATCAGTCAGTCAACCAGTCATATCAGTCAGTCAACCAGTCATATCAGTCAGTCAACCAGTCATATCAGTCAGTCAACCAGTCATATCAGTCAGTCAACCAGTCATATCAGTCAGTCAACCAGTCATATCAGTCAGTCAACCAGTCATATCAGTCAGTCAACCAGTCATATCAGTCAGTCAACCAGTCATATCAGTCAGTCATCCAGTCATATCAGTCAGTCGTGCCAGGGCTAAACCATGCAGTAGGTCAGCTGCCATTCTAGATGGTGAGAGGTTACATTTCCTGGTGGCCAAGAGCTGATCTGTTTGTGTGTGTTTGTGTTTGTGTTTGTGTTTGTGGTTGTGTGTGTGTGTGTGTGTGTGTGTGTGTGTGTGTGTGTGTGTGTGTGTGTGTGTGTGTGTGTGTGTGTGTGTGTGTGTGTGTGTGTGTGTGTGTGTGTGTGTGTGCGTGTGTGCGTCTTACCTCTGCCCACAGCATGCACCACAGAAGGGCTGAAGTCTCTGATCTGGAGCCCTAGTCTTCACCGTCCTGAGGAAGGAGGACAGTTGGCTGACAGGACTCACACCCTTACCCACCCCACACTCAGCCAGTCCATCAGTCTTACTCTCGAGGCTTGGTGTTCACCATCACTCTGAGAGGTCCCCTTGCTGGTAAAACAGTATATGAGGAAAGCCTCCGACCTCTGGGAACGATCTCAGGAACACCAAGTCTCCATTTATAGCAAACACATTCTTCTCTACCTCCAGACCTGACATCGGCACAGAAGAGACAAATCAGCATCAGAATCAAATGTATCAAATGTACTGTCCTGGGAATTTGGACTGGTGAAATGGTGCTGACAACAATAAACAGAATGTACAAACAGGTGTCTGGTAACATGACCGAATACAAACAGTGCAGTTATTCCATCCGCAAGGCTATCAAACAAGCTAAGCGTCAGTACAGAGACAAAGTAGAATCTCAATTCAACGGCTCAGACACAAGAGGCATGTGGCAGGGTCTACAGTCAATCACGGACTACAGGAAGAAATCCAGCCCAGTCACGGACCAGGATGTCTTGCTCCCAGGCAGACTAAATAACTTTTTTGCCCGCTTTGAGGACAATACAGTACCACTGACACGGCCTGCAACGAAAACATGCGGACTCTCCTTCACTGCAGCCGAGGTGAGTAAGACATTTAAACATGTTAAACATCGCAAGGCTGCAGGCCCAGACGGCATCCCCAGCCGCGCCCTCAGAGCATGCGCAGACCAGCTGGCCGGTGTGTTCACGGACATATTCAATCAATCCCTATACCAGTCTGCTGTTCCCACATGCTTCAAGAGGGCCACCATTGTTCCTGTTCCCAAGAAAGCTAAGGTAACTGAGCTAAACGACTACCGCCCCGTAGCACTCACTTCCGTCATCATGAAGTGCTTTGAGAGACTAGTCATGGACCATATCACCTCCACCCTACCTGACACCGTAGACCCACTCCAATTTGCTTACCGCCCAAACAGGTCCACAGACGATGCAATCTCAACCACACTGCACACTGCCCTAACCCATCTGGACAAGAGGAATACCTATGTGAGAATGCTGTTCATCGACTACAGCTCGGCATTCAACACCATAGTACCCTCCAAGCTCGTCATCAAGCTCGAGACCCTGGGTCTCGACCCCGCCCTGTGCAACTGGGTACTGGACTTCCTGACGGGCCGCCCCCAGGTGGTGAGGGTAGGCAACAACATCTCCACCCCGCTGATCCTCAACACTGGGGCCCCACAAGGGTGCGTTCTGAGCCCTCTCCTGTACTCCCTGTTCACCCACGACTGCGTGGCCACGCACGCCTCCAACTCAATCATCAAGTTTGCGGACGACACAACAGTGGTAGGCTTGATTACCAACAACGACGAGACGGCCTACAGGGAGGAGGTGAGGGCCCTCGGAGTGTGGTGTCAGGAAAATAACCTCACACTCAACGTCAACAAAACTAAGGAGATGATTGTGGACTTCAGGAAACAGCAGAGGGAACACCCCCTATCCACATCGAAGGAACAGTAGTGGAGAGGGTAGCAAGTTTTAAGTTCCTCGGCATACACATCACAGACAAACTGAATTGGTCCACTCACACAGACAGCATCGTGAAGAAGGCGCAGCAGCGCCTCTTCAACCTCAGGAGGCTGAAGAAATTCGGCTTGTCACCAAAAGCACTCACAAACTTCTACAGATGCACAATCGAGAGCATCCTGGCGGGCTGTATCACCGCCTGGTACGGCAACTGCTCCGCCCACAACCGTAAGGCTCTCCAGAGGGTAGTGAGGTCTGCACAACGCATCACCGGGGGCAAACTACCTGCCCTCCAGGACACCTCCACCACCCGATGTTACAGGAAGGCCATAAAGATCATCATTGACATCAACCACCCGAGCCACTGCCTGTTCACCCCGTTATCATCCAGAAGGCGAGGTCAGTACAGGTGCATCAAAGCTGGGACCGAGAGACTGAAAAACAGATTCTATCTCAAGGCCACCAGACTGTTAAACAGCCACCACTAACATTGAGTGGCTGCTGCCAACACACTGACACTGACTCAACTCCAGCCACTTTAATAATGGGAATTGATGGGAAATGATGTAAATATATCACTAGCCACTTTAAACAATGCTACCTTATATAATGTTACTTACCCTACATTATTCATCTCATATGCATACGTATATACTGTACTCTATATCATCGACTGCATCCTTATGTAATACATGTATCACTAGCCACTTTAACTATGCCACTTTGTTTACATACTCATCTCATATGTATATACTGTACTCGATACCATCTACTGTATCTTGCCTATGCTGCTCTGTACCATCACTCATTCATATATCCTTATGTACATATTCTTTATCCCCTTACACTGTGTATAAGACAGTAGTTTTGGAATTGTTAGTTAGATTACTTGTTGGTTATTACTGCATTGTCGGAACTAGAAGCACAAGCATTTCGCTACACTCGCATTAACATCTGCTAACCATGTGTATGTGACAAATAAAATTTGATTTGATTTGATATAGAGACAGAATCAAGACAACATAATGACTACAGTATAGATACAATAAAATGGAACAGAACAGAGGAGAGAAGAGAGAAGGCAGAGGAGGAAAGAGAAGCGAGAGGAGGAAAGAGAAGAGAGAGGAAGATAGATAAGGGAGAGGATAGAGAAGGGAGAGGAGTAGAGAAGGGAGAGTAGAGGAGAAGTGAGGAGAGAGGAGGAGGAGGAGAGAGAAGGGAGAGGAGGGAAGAGAAGAGAGGAGAGAGAAGAGAAGAGAGAGGAGGAGGAGAGAAGAGGAGAAGAGAGAAGGGAGAGGGGGAGAGAAGGGAGAGGAGAAGAGAGAAGGGAGAGGGTAGATTCTCAGTGGAGACTTTAACAGTAATCTTGCTAGACTGCATCCGAAATGAAGGTCTGTCATAGAGCTGAGAGGTCTGTCATAGAGCTGAGAGGTCTGTCATAAAGCTGAGAGGTCTGTGATAAAGCTGAGAGGTCTGTCATAAAGCTGAGAGGTCTGTGATATGGCTGAGAGACAGAGGTCTGTGATATGGCTGAGAGAGGTCTGTGATATGGCTGAGAGAGAGAGGTCTGTGATATGGCTGAGAGAGGTCTGTGATAGGGCTGAGAGAGAGAGGTCTGTGATATGGCTGAGAGAAGTCTGTGATATGGCTGAGAGAGAGAGGTCTGTGATATGCCTGAGAGAGAGAGGTCTGTGATATTTTTATTTATTTTTATTTTTATTTCACCTTTATTTAACCAGGTAGGCTAGTTGAGAACAAGTTCTCATTTGCAACTGCGAACTGGCCAAGATAAAGCATAGCAGTGTGAACAGACAACACAGAGTTACACATGGAGTAAACAATTAACAAGTCAATAACACAGTAGAAAAAAAGGGGAGTCTATATACATTGTGTGCAAAAAGCATGAGGAGGTAGGCGAATAATTACAATTTTGCAGATTAATAACACTGGAGTGATAAATGATCAGTTGGTCATGTACAGGTAGAGATATTGGTGTGCAAAAGAGCAGAGAAGTAAATAAATAAAAACAGTATGGGGATGTGGTAGGTAAAAATGGGTGGGCTATTTAACGATAGACTATGTACAGCTGCAGCGATCGGTTAACTGCTCAGACAGCAGATGTTTGAGGTTGGTGAGGGAGATAAAAGTCTCCAACTTCAGCGATTTTTGCAATTCGTTCCAGTCACAGGCAGCAGAGAACTGGAATGAAAGGCGGCCAAATGAGGTGTTGGCTTTAGGGATGATCAGTGAGATACACCTGCTGGAGCGCGTGCTACGAATGGGTGTTGCCATCGTGACCAGTGAACTGAGATAAGGCAGAGCTTTACCTAGCATGGACTTGTAGATGACCTGGAGCCAGTGGGTCTGGCGACGAATATGTAGCGAGGGCCAGCCGACTAGAGCATACAAGTCGCAGTGGTGGGTGGTATAAGGTGCTTTAGTGACAAAACGGATGGCACTGTGATAAACTGCATCCAGTTTGCTGAGTAGAGTGTTGGAAGCAATTTTGTAGACGACATCGCCGAAGTCGAGGATCGGTAGGGTAGTCAGTTTTACTAGGGTAAGTTTGGCGGCGTGAGTGAAGGAGGCTTTGTTGCGGAATAGAAAGCCGGTTCTTGATTTGATTTTCGATTGGAGATGTTTGATATGAGTCTGGAAGGAGAGTTTACAGTCTACCCAGACACCTAGGTACTTATAGATGTCCACATATTCAAGGTCGGAACCATCCAGGATGGTGATGCTGGTCAGGCGTGCGGGTGCAGGCAGCGAACGGTTGAAAAGCATGCATTTGGTTTACTAGCGTTTAAGAGCAGTTGGAGGCCACGGAAGGAGTGTTGTATGGCATTGAAGCTCGTTTGGAGGTTAGATAGCACAGTGTCCAAGGATGGGCCGGAAGTATATAGAATGGTGTCGTCTGCATAGAGGTGGATCAGGGAATCGCCCGCAGCAAGAGCAACATCATTGATATATACAGAGAAAAGAGTCGGCCCGAGAATTGAACCCTGTGGCACCCCATAGAGACTGCCAGAGGACCGGACAGCATGCCCTCCGATTTGACACACTGAACTCTGTCTGCAAAGTAATTGGTGAACCAGGCAAGGCAGTCATCCGAAAAACCGAGGCTACTGAGTCTGCCGATAAGAATATGGTGATTGACAGAGTCGAACGCCTTGGCAAGGTCAATGAAGACGGCTGCACAGTACTGTCTTTTATCGATGGCGGTTATGATATCGTTTAGTACCTTGAGCGTGGCTGAGGTGCACAGCGGAG
Organism: Oncorhynchus tshawytscha; assembly: GCF_018296145.1. NCBI lineage: Eukaryota > Metazoa > Chordata > Actinopteri > Salmoniformes > Salmonidae > Oncorhynchus > Oncorhynchus tshawytscha. Next base: position 6,676,408 of record NC_056444.1, read on the forward strand.
AAGGTACGGTGGGATTCGAGATGGTCAGTGACCTGTTTGTTGACTTGGCTTTCGAAGACCTTAGATAGGCAGGGCAGGATGGATATAGGTCTGTAACAGTTTGGGTCCAGGGTGTCTCCCCCTTTGAAGAGGGGGATGACTGCGGCAGCTTTCAATCCTTGGGGATCTCAGACGATATGAAAGAGAGGTTGAACAGGCTGGTAATAGGGTAATAGTTGTGACAATGGCGGCGGATAGTTTCAGAAATAGAGGGTCCAGATTGTCAAGCCCAGCTGATTTGTACGGGTCCAGGTTTTCCAGCTCTTTGAGAACATCTGCTATCTGGATTTGGGTAAAGGAGAACCTGGAGAGGCTTGGGCGAGAAGCTGCGGGGGGCGGAGCTGTTGGCTGAGGTTGGAGTAGCCAGGCGGATGGCATGGCCAGCTGTTGAGAAATGCTTGTTGAAGTTTTCGATAATCATGGATTTATCGGTGGTGACCGTGTTACCTAGCCTCAGTGCAGTGGGCAGCTGGGAGGAGGTGCTCTTGTTCTCCATGGACTTCACAGTGTCCCAGAACGTTTTGGAGTTGGAGCTACAGGATGCAAACTTCTGCCTGAAGAAGCTGGCCTTAGCTTTCCTGACTGACTGCGTCTATTGGTTCCTGACTTCCCTGAACAGTTGCATATCGCGGGGACTATTCGATGCTATTGCAGTCCGCCACAGGATATTTTTGTGCTGGTCGAGGCAGTCAGGTCTGGAGTGAACCAAGGGCTGTATCTGTTCTTAGTTCTGCATTTTTTGAACGGAGCATACTTATCTAAAATGGTGAGGAAGTTACTTTTAAAGAATGACCAGGCATCCTCAACTGACGGGATGAGGTCAATGTCCTTCCAGGATACCCGAGCCAGGTCGATTAGAAAGGCCTGCTCACAGAAGTGTTTTAGGGAGCGTTTGACAGTGATGAGGGGTGGTCGTTTGACAGCGGCTCCGTAGCGGATACAGGCAATGAGGCAGTGATCGCTGAGATCCTGGTTGTAGACAGCAGAGGTGTATTTGGAGGGCCAGTTGGTCAGGGTGACGTCTATGAGGGTGACCTTGTTTGCAGATTTAAGGTTGTACCTGGTGGGTTCCTTGATGATTTGTGTGAGATTGAGGGCATCTAGCTTAGATTGTAGGACTGCCGAGGTGTTAAGCATATCCCAGTTTAGGTCACCTAACAGAACAAACTCTGAAGCTAGATGGGGGCAATCAATTCACAAATGGTGTCCAGGGCACAGCTGGGAGCTGAGGGGGTCGGTAGCAGGCGGCAACAGTGAGAGACTTATTTCTGGAGAGAGTAATTTTCAAAATTAGTCGTTCAAACTGTTTGGGTATGGACCTGGAAAGTATGACATTACTTTGCAGGCTCTCTCTGCAGTAAACTGCAACTCCTCCCCTTTGGCAGTTCTGTCTTGACGGAAAATGTTATCGTTGGGTATGGAAATCTCAGAATTTTTGGTGGCCTTCCTGAGCCAGGATTCAGACACGGCAAGGACATCAGGGTTAGCAGAGTGTGCTAAAGCAGTGAGTAAAACAAACTTAGGAAGGAGGCTTCTGATGTTGACATGCATGAAACCAAGGCTTTTTCGATCACAGAAGTCAACAAATGAGGTGCCTGGGGACATGCAGGGCCTGGGTTTACCTCCACATCACCCGCGGAACAGAGGAGGAGTAGAATGAGGGTGCGGCTAAAGGCTATCAAAACTGGTCGCCTAGAGCGTTGGGGACAGAGAATAAAAGGAGCAGATTTCTGGGCATGGTAGAATATATTCAGGGCATAATGCGCAGACAGGGTATGGTGGGGTGCGGGTACAGCGGAGGTAAGCCCAGCCACTGGGTGATGATGAGAAAGGTTGTATCTTGGACATGCTGGTTGTAATGGGTGAGGTCACCGCATGTGTGGGAGGTGGGACAAAGGTATCAGGGGTATGAAGAGTGGAACTAGGGGCTCCATTGTAAACTAAAACAATGATAACTAACCTGAACAACAGTATACAAGGCATATTGACATTTGAGAGAGACATACAGCGAGGCATACAGTAATCACAGGTGTTGAATTGGGAGAGTTAGCTAAAACAGTAGCTAAAACAGTAGGTGAGACAACAACAGCTAATCAGCTAGCACAACAACAGCAGGTAAAATGGCGATGACTAGGCAGGGAGGGGTCGGATTAACTACACACAGAGCCTGAGTGCAGCTGGGGCCGACAGATAAAACATAAACAAGCAGAATGGGGTACCGTGATTAATGGACAGTCCAGCATGCATCAGCTATGTAGCCAAGTGATCAGTGTCCAGGGGGCAGCGGTGGCTGGGGCAGGGAAGCTGGACTGGCGAGTATTATCCAGGTAAGGTAAAAGCCGCTAGCAGTGGCTAACAATGACTAAATAGCTTGTAGCTAGTTAGCTGGTTAGCTTCTGGAGGTTCTTGAGTGTGTTCTAAAAATAAAAAATAATAGCGATTCCGTATCACATTGGGTGAGGCAGGTTACCGGAAGGTATAAACAAATTAAAAATCAAAAAGAGATTGAAAGTAAATATGGGTCCAGTGAGTGTTTGGGACGCGGCGATTCAGACGGTTAGCAGGCCTGTGCTAACAAGCTAACAGTTAGCAGGCCGGGGCTAAACAAGGTAGCAGTTAGCAGACCGGGGCTAAACGAGGTAGCAGTTAGCAGGCCGAATTAGCAAGCAAGGAGATAGCAAGGGCTAGAAAGTTAGCCTTTGGGGGGCGTCGCGACGGGGTGAGTCTGTTTATGCCTCTTCATGCGGTGACATCGATAGACCGGTCGTGGGTCCGGATATTGTAGCCCAGGAGTATGCTTCGGTGGTAGCACAGGAGCTCTGGCCGGGCTAGCTTCAAGCTAAGTGGGTGGAAACGCTAGCCAGGAGTAATCATCCGGGGTTGCAGTTAGCTAGTTAGCTAGTTGTGAAGATCCAGCTGAAAATGTTCCGTTTACGGTGGGAATCCGGGATAAAAAAATATATATATAGGTCCGTTATGCTCTGGTTAGAGTCGCGTTGTTCGAACTGGCGAGAGCTTTCCAAGCTAAAGGTTAGCTGATGACCGGTTAGCTGAAGACCGCTAGCAATGGTTTGTTGACTGATACCTGGTAGTTAGCTGGCTAGCTTCAGTTGAGGGGATCCGAAGTAAATATAAGTATTTTAAAGAAAAATAGCTACATTGGGTGAGGCGGGTTGCAGGAGAGTATTTAGAAGTTGAGGTTTAGCAAAATGTTTCAAAAGATATGCGAAGAAAAATATGTTAAAAAAAACGATATATACGATATATACAAGGGACACGACACGACAAGACGTCCGACTGCTACGCCATCTTGGAGGTCTGTGATATGGCTGAGAGAGGTTTGTCGTAGGGCTGAGAGAGAGAGGTCTGTGATAGGGCTGAGAGAGAGAGGTCTGTGATAGGGCTGAGAGACAGAGGTCTGTGATAGGGCTGAGAGAGATCTACCACTGGGCTGAGAGAGAGAGAGAGAGAGAGAGGGAGAGAGGGAGAGAGAGGTCTGTCATTGGGCTGAGAGAGAGAGATGTTTGTCATAGGGCTGGGAGGTCTGTCATAGGGCTGAGAGAGGGGTCTGTGATAGGGCTGAGAGAGAGGTCTGTGATATGGCTGAGAGAGAGGTCTGTGATAGGGCTGAGAGAGGGGTTTGTGATAGGGCTGAGAGAGATCTGTCATAGGGCTGAGAGAAAGAGGTCTGTCATAGGACTGAGAGAGATCTGTCATAGGGCTGGGAGGTCTGTCATGGGGCTGAGAGGTCTGTCATAGGACTGAGAGGTCTGTCATAGAGCTGAGAGGTCTGTCATAGTCTGTCATAGGACTGAGAGGTCTGTCATAGAGCTGAGGGTCTGTCATAGAGCTGAGAGGTCTGTCATAGGGCTGAGAGGTCTGTCATAGTACTGAGAGGTCTGTCATAGGGCTGAGAGGTCTGTCATAGGGCTGAGAGGTCTGTCATAGGGCTGAGAGAGAAGTCGGTGGAACCATAGTGTGATATTTCCTCATGATTTACACCCATGTACACACACTCACCCACGTACACACACTCACCCACGTACACACACACACTCACCACTCACCCACGTACACACACTCACCCACGTACACACACTCACCCACTCACACACTCACCCACTCACACACTCACCCACGTACACACACTCACACACTCACACACTCACCCACGTACACACACTCACCCACGTACACACACACACACTCACACACTCACACACGTACACACACTCACCCACGTACACACACTCACACACTCACACACTCACCCACGTACACACACTCACACACTCACACACTCACCCACGTACACACGCTCACACACTCACACACTCACCCACTCACACACTCACCCATGTACACACACTCACACACTTACACACACTCACCCACGTACACACACTCACCCACGTACACACACTCACCCACGTACACACACTCACACACTCACCCATGTACACACACTCACCCACGTACACACACACACATTCATGGTCACAGGCAGCCACACTCCACACTGGATATACACACACACACTCAACTGTGCACACACACGCTCAAACCACAAGCGCATGTACACATACACTCCAAGTTCTCTACACACACACACGCGAGGTGAGACAGAGAGGTGAGACAGAGACAGAGAGGTGAGACAGAGACAGAGAGGTGAGACAGAGACAGAGAGGTGAGACAGAGACAGAGAGGTGAGACAGAGACAGAGAGGTGAGACAGAGACAGAGACAGAGAGGTGAGACAGAGACAGAGACAGAGAGGTGAGACAGAGACAGAGAGGTGAGACAGAGACAGAGAGGTGAGACAGAGACAGAGAGGTGAGACAGAGACAGAGAGGTGAGACAGAGACAGAGAGGTGAGACAGAGACAGAGAGGTGAGACAGAGAGGTGAGACAGAGAGGTGAGACAGAGAGGTGAGACAGAGAGAAGTGAGACAGAGACAGAGAGGTGAGACAGAGACAGAGAGGTGAGACAGAGACAGAGAGGTGAGACAGAGACAGAGGTGAGACAGAGACAGAGAGGTGAGACAGAGACAGAGAGGTGAGACAGAGACAGAGAGGTGAGACAGAGACAGAGAGGTGAGACAGAGACAGAGAGGTGAGACAGAGACAGAGAGATGAGACAGAGACAGAGAGGTGAGACAGAGAGGTGAGACAGAGAGGTGAGACAGAGAGGTGAGACAGAGACAGAGAGGTGAGACAGAGACAGAGAGGTGAGACAGAGACAGAGAGGTGAGACAGAGACAGAGAGGTGAGACAGAGACAGAGAGAGAGAGACAGAGACAGAGAGGTGAGACAGAGACAGAGAGGTGAGACAGAGACAGAGAGGTGAGACAGAGACAGAGAGGTGAGACAGAGACAGAGAGGTGAGACAGAGAGAGACAGAGAGGTGAGACAGAGACAGAGAGGTGAGACAGAGACAGAGAGGTGAGACAGAGACAGAGAGGTGAGACAGAGACAGAGAGGTGAGACAGAGACAGAGAGGTGAGACAGAGAGGTGAGACAGAGAGGTGAGACAGAGACAGAGAGGTGAGACAGAGACAGAGAGGTGAGACAGAGACAGAGAGGTGAGACAGAGAGGTGAGACAGAGAGGTGAGACAGAGACAGAGAGGTGAGACAGAGACAGAGAGGTGAGACAGAGACAGAGAGGTGAGACAGAGACAGAGAGGTGAGACAGAGAGAGAGGTGAGACAGAGACAGAGAGGTGAGACAGAGACAGAGAGGTGAGACAGAGACAGAGAGGTGAGACAGAGACAGAGAGGTGAGACAGAGACAGAGAGGTGAGACAGAGAGGTGAGACAGAGAGGTGAGACAGAGACAGAGAGATGAGACAGAGACAGAGAGGTGAGACAGAGAGGTGAGACAGAGAGGTGAGACAGAGAGATGAGACAGAGACAGAGAGGTGAGACAGAGAAAAGAGTGCACCACACACCGCCGCTCGCACAAAGCCGACCCATAATCTTTATACAAGATTCATGGTGAAAAGCCTGCTGGATTAAATTACCATGTGACACACACACTGCACTGCTAAAACGCTGAGGTACTCTCCTTCTCCTCTCCTTCTCCTCTCCTACTCTCCTTCTCCTCTCCTACTCTCCTTCTCCTCTCCTTCTCCTCTCCTCCTCTCCTTCTCCTCTCCTCCTCTCCTTCTCCTCTCCTTCTCCTCTCCTCCTCTCCTTCTCCTCTCCTCCTCTCCTTCTCCTCTCCTCCTCTCCTTTCTCCTCTCCCTCCTCTCCTTCTCCTCTTCTCCTTCTCCTCTCCTACTCTCCTCCTCTCTTTCTCCTCTCCTACTCTCTTTCCTCCTCTCCTCCTCTCCCACTCTCCTTCTCCTCCTCTCCTTCTCCTCTCCTCCTCTCCTTCTCCTCTCCTCCTCTCCTTCTCCTCTTCTCCTCTCCTCTCCTACTCTCCTCCTCTCTTTCTCCTCTCCTACTCTCTTTCTCCTCTCCTCCTCTCCTTCTCCTCCTCTCCTTCTCCTCTCCTCCTCTTCTCTCCTTTCTCCTCTCCTCCTCTCCTTCTCCTCTCCTCCTCTCTTTCTCCTCTCCTCCTCTCCTTCTCCTCTCCTACTCTCTTTCTCCTCTCTCCTCTCTCTCTTTCTCCTCTCCTACTCTCTTTCTCCTCTCCTCCTCTCCTTCTCCTCTCCTACTCTCTTTCTCCTCTCCTCCTCTCCTTCTCCTCTCCTACTCTCTTTCTTTAATGAATCCTTTCTTAATTTCTTTAGAAGTCTGGACAGAAGTAAAGTGAAAGGCAGGTTGGAGGGACTGATCCAGATGTTTTTTTAAGTGTCCTAGGAATAATTTATTAGATATAGATGGCATTATTCCCTTAACTAGAGTTTATCAATATAGATATATGCTGTAGTCACTGGTAATATCCTAGAGATTATCAATAGATATACTTGAGTCACTGCAGGGCCAGCGTTATGGGTGGGCCTACTGTACCTCCTTGCCAGTCCAAATAAAATATTGAAATATTGATAATTTATTTGACAGAGACAGAAAGACACACCAATCTCAGTTAAAGCATCCAATCGAGTGAAACAGCACCTCTCTGTCTCAGTATGTGTAGACCATGTATCTGATGCTGTCTGGACAGTGAAACAGCACCTCTCTGTCTCTGTCTCACCATGTATCTGTCTCTGTCTCACCTCTCTGTCACCTCTCTGTCTCACCTCTCTGTCTCTGTCTCACCTCTCTGTCTCTGTCTCACCTCTCTGTCTCTGTCTCACCTCTCTGTCTCACCTCTCTGTCTCACCTCTCTGTCTCTGTCTCACCTCTCTGTCTCTGTCTCACCTCTCTGTCTCACCTCTCTGTCTCACCTCTCTGTCTCACCTCTCTGTCTCTGTCTCACCTCTCTGTCTCACCTCTCTGTCTCACCTCTCTGTCTCACCTCTCTGTCTCTGTCTCACCTCTCTGTCTCTGTCTCACCTCTCTGTCTCACCTCTCTGTCTCACCTCTCTGTCTCTGTCTCACCTCTCTGTCTCAGTATGTGTAGACCATGTATCTGATGCTGTCTGGACAGTGAAACAGCATCTCTCTGTCTCAGTATGTGTAGACCATGTATCTGATGCTGTCTGGTGACAGTGAAACAGCACCTCTCTGTCTCAGTATGTGTAGACCATGTATCTGATGCTGTCTGGACAGTGAAACAGCATCTCTCTGTCTCAGTATGTGTAGACCATGTATCTGATGCTGTCTGGACAGTGAAACAGCATCTCTCTGTCTCAGTATGTGTAGACCATGTATCTGATGCTGTCTGGACAGTGAAGCAGCACCTCTCTGTCTCTGTCTCACCTCTCTGTCTCTGTCTCACCTCTCTGTCTCTGTCTCACCTCTCTGTCTCACCTCTCTGTCTCACCTCTCTGTCTCACCTCTCTGTCTCAGTATGTGTAGACCATGTATCTGATGCTGTCTGGACAGTGAAACAGCATCTCTCTGTCTCAGTATGTGTAGACCATGTATCTGATGCTGTCTGGACAGTGAAACAGCATCTCTCTGTCTCGGTATGTGTAGACCATGTATCTGATGCTGTCTGGACAGTGAAGCAGCACCTCTCTGTCTCTGTCTCTGTCTCACCTCTCTGTCTCTGTCTCTGTCTCACCTCTCTGTCTCACCTCTCTGTCTCACCTCTCTGTCTCTGTCTCACCTCTCTTCTCTGTCTCACCTCTTTTCTCTGTCTCACCTCTCTGTCTCTGTCTCACCTCTCTGTCTCTGTCTCACCTCTCTGTCTCACCTCTCTGTCTCTGTCTCACCTCTCTGTCTCACCTCTCTGTCTCTGTCTCTGTCTCTGTCTCTGTCTTACCTCTCAGTCTCTGTCTTACCTCTCTGTCTCTGTCTCACCTCTCTGTCTCTGTCTCACCTCTCTGTCTCACCTCTCTTCTCTGTCTCACCTCTCTTCTCTGTCTCACCTCTCTTCTCTGTCTCACCTCTCTGCAGGTATTCCCAAACGGGGGGTACGCCAAATAAAAAAGTGATTCACATTAAAAAATACAAATATATATACTTTTTTTTTTTTTACATTTCCAACAGTGTAATACATTTGGGCAAGGTTTTTTTCTCGCCAGAGTAGCCTCGTTTCACTTCCAAAATAAAATGAAACCATCTAGTGTTCAGCGAAATAACAACACAATGTCAAATACAGGAAGCCTAGTTAAATAATTAATAACATCCAATCACATTAACCGTTACTCTCTCGCGGGAATTTCAGTAACTTTCCATATGTAGCCAAACGTAGCTGCTGCTCATTCCGTTTGCTCGAAATTGGATAAATAGTTTTTTAAAGTAAGGCACATACCAGCTCTACTGGTAGTACTGCTACTACCAGCAGTAGTTCACCTGCACCTGTTGACGACACAAGGTGTTCTGCTTCCATGAGCTCATCCAATGCTAGCATCAGTCATTCTACATTTGTTATTAGCCCAGCTAGCATGGACACTGACCGTTGTGAATCTGATGCAGCTGAAGAGCTACTGACCCTTACCTGGGAAAACACCAAGCTACTGACCCCTTACCCAGGAAAACACCAAGCTACTGACCCTTACCTGGGAAAACACCAAGCTACTGACCCCTTACCCAGGAAAACACCAAGCTACTGCCCCTTACCCAGGAAAACACCAAGCTACTGACCCTTACCTGGGAAAACACCGAACAGATACGGATGTTGGACCATCGAAGAGGCGCAAATATGATGAGAACTACATTGATTTGGGGTTCACTTATATCGGGAGTAGTGCCTTTCCTCAGCCACTGTGTGTTATGTGCAAGAGTACGATCTCACAACTCAATGAAACATTCACTCTTGCGTAGACATTTAGAAAGAAAACAATTTGAAAAATAAGCCACAGGAGTTTTTTGAGGGAGAATTAAAACGAGTAGTAAGACATGTATAAAAACAACAGATACCATTAATAAGAAGGGGCTAGAAGAGTCTTATATGGTGAGTTACCGAGTGGCTAGGACAGGCAAGCTCCATACTATTGTGGAGGACTTGATTCTTCCTGCTGTCGTGGATATGGCTGGGACAATGCTGGGGGAAAAGGCCAAAAAACTATACAGACAATTTCTTCATCAAACAACACTGTTTGACGATGCATCAGTGACATGGCAGGAGATAATTACTGCTTCTCATACAAGCCAGTGAATTATCTGCGTTACAGCTGGATGAGTCAACAGACGTGGTGGCCTGGCACAGCTCCTGGTATGTGTCTGTTACAGCTGGATGAGTCAACAGACGTGGCGGCCTGGCACAGCTCCGGGTATATGTCTGTTACAGCTGGATGAGTCAACAGACGTGGTGGGCCTGGCACAGCTCCTGGTATATGTCTGTTATAGCTGGATGAGTCAACAGACGTGGCGGCCTGGCACAGCTCCTGGTATATGTCTGTTACAGCTGAATGGGTCAACAGACGTGGCGGCCTGGCACAGCTCCTGGTACAGTGCCTTGCGAAAGTATTCGGCCCCCTTGAACTTTGCGACCTTTTGCCACATTTCAGGCTTCAAACATAAAGATATAAAACTGTATTTTTTTGTGAAGAATCAACAACAAGTGGGACACAATCATGAAGTGGAACGACATTTATTGGATATTTCAAACTTTTTTAACAAATCAAAAACTGAAAAATTGGGCGTGCAAAATTATTCAGCCCCTTTACTTTCAGTGCAGCAAACTCTCCCAGAAGTTCAGTGAGGATCTCTGAATGATCCAATGTTGACCTAAATGACTAATGATGATAAATACAATCCACCTGTGTGTAATCAAGTCTCCGTATAAATGCACCTGCACTGTGATAGTCTCAGAGGTCCGTTAAAAGCGCAGAGAGCATCATGAAGAACAAGGAACACACCAGGTAGGTCCGAGATACTGTTGTGAAGAAGTTTAAAGCCGGATTTGGATACAAAAAGATTTCCCAAGCTTTAAACATCCCAAGGAGCACTGTGCAAGCGATAATATTGAAATGGAAGGAGTATCAGACCACTGCAAATCTACCAAGACCTGGCCGTCCCTCTAAACTTCCAGCTCATACAAGGAGAAGACTGATCAGAGATGCAGCCAAGAGGCCCATGATCACTCTGGATGAACTGCAGAGATCTACAGCTGAGGTGGGAGACTCTGTCCATAGGACAACAATCAGTCGTATATTGCACAAATCTGGCCTTTATGGAAGAGTGGCAAGAAGAAAGCCATTTCTTAAAGATATCCATAAAAAGTGTCGTTTAACGTTTGCCACAAGCCACCTGGGAGACACACCAAACATGTGGAAGAAGGTGCTCTGGTCAGATGAAACCAAAATTGAACTTTTTGGCAACAATGCAAAACGTTATGTTTGGCGTAAAAGCAACACAGCTCATCACCCTGAACACACCATCCCCACTGTCAAACATGGTGGTGGCAGCATCATGGTTTGGGCCTGCTTTTCTTCAGCAGGGACAGGGAAGATGGTTAAAATTGATGGGAAGATGGATGGAGCCAAATACAGGACCATTCTGGAAGAAAACCTGATGGAGTCTGCAAAAGACCTGAGACTGGGACGGAGATTTGTCTTCCAACAAGACAATGATCCAAAACATAAAGCAAAATCTACAATGGAATGGTTCAAAAATAAACATATCCAGGTGTTAGAATTGCCAAGTCAAAGTCCAGACCTGAATCCAATCGAGAATCTGTGGAAAGAACTGAAAACTGCTGTTCACAAATGCTCTCCATCCAACCTCACTGAGCTCGAGCTGTTTTGCAAGGAGGAATGGGAAAAAATGTCAGTCTCTTGATGTGCAAAACTGATAGAGACATACCCCAAGCGACTTACAGCTGTAATCGCAGCAAAAGGTGGCGCTACAAAGTATTAACTTAAGGGGGCTGAATAATTTTGCACGCCAAATTTTTCAGTTTTTGATTTGTTAAAAAAGTTTGAAATGTCCAATAAATGTCGTTCCACTTCATGATTGTGTCCCACTTGTTGTTGATTCTTCACAAAAAAATACAGTTTTATATCTTTATGTTTGAAGCCTGAAATGTGGCAAAAGGTCGCAAAGTTCAAGGGGGGCGAATACTTTCGCAAGGCACTGTATATGTCTGTTACAGCTGGATGAGTCAACAGACGTGGCGGCCTGGCACAGCTCCTGGTATATGTCTGTTACAGCTGAATGGGTCAACAGACGTGGCGGCCTGGCACAGCTCCTGGTATGTGTCTGTTACAGCTGGATGAGTCAACAGACGTGGCGGCCTGGCACAGCTCCTGGTATATGTCTGTTACAGCTGAATGAGTCAACAGCCGTGGTGGGCCTGGCACAGCTCCTGGTATGTGTCTGTTACAGCTGGATGAGTCAACAGACGTGGCGGCCTGGCACAGCTCCTGGTATATGTCTGTTACAGCTGGATGAGTCAACAGACGTGGCGGCCTGGCACAGCTCCGGGTATATGTCTGTTACAGCTGGATGAGTCAACAGACGTGGCGGCCTGGCACAGCTCCTGGTATATGTCTGTTACAGCTGGATGAGTCAACAGACGTGGCGGCCTGGCACAGCTCCGGGTATATGTCTGTTACAGCTGGATGAGTCAACAGACGTGGCGGCCTGGCACAGCTCCTGGTATATGTCTGTTACAGCTGGATGAGTCAACAGACGTGGCGGCCTGGCACAGCTCCTGGTATATGTCCGTTACGCTTACGGGGGGGTCAATTAAGGGAGACATCCTCTTCTGCAAACCACTAGAAACCAGGACAACAGAAGAGGATATTTTTTAAGTACTGGACAGCTTTGTGACATCAAATGGACTTTGGTGGTGAAGATGTGTTTGGATCTGTACTGATGGAGCAAAAGCCATGACAGGGAGACATAGTGGAGTGGTAACGCAAGCAGTAGCTCCCGACGCCACTTGGGTACACTGCAGCATCCACCGAGAGGCTCTTGGGTACACTGCAGCATCTACCGAGAGGCTCTTGGGTACACTGCAGCATCCACCGAGAGGCTCTTGGGTACACTGCAGCATCCACCTAGAGGCTCTTGGGTACACTGCAGCATCCACCGAGAGGCTCTTGGGTACACTGCAGCATCCACCTAGAGGCTCTTGGGTACACTGCAGCATCCACCGAGAGGCTCTTGGGTACACTGCAGCATCCACCGAGAGGCTCTTGGGTACACTGCAGCATCCACCTAGAGGCTCTTGGGTACACTGCAGCATCCACCGAGAGGCTCTTGGGTACACTGCAGCATCCACCTAGAGGCTCTTGGGTCCACTGCAGCATCCACCTAGAGGCTCTTGGGTACACTGCAGCATCCACCTAGAGGCTCTTGGGTCCACTGCAGCATCCACCGAGAGGCTCTTGGGTACACTGCAGCATCCACCTAGAGGCTCTTGGCCAAGGTACACTGCAGCATCAGCTTGAAAGAGGCTCTACAGTGAAAATGGTTCACTGTTAAAGCATCTAACTCTCAGAGGCTCTTGGGCACTGCAGCATCCACCGAGAGGCTCTTGGGTACAACTGCAGCATCCACCAAGAGGAAAAGTCTTGGGTTTTTAAATGCAGCAAAGTCCACCGAGATCATTTTCACTTGTCTGACCACTGCATGATCCACAAATGTATTTCTTCTTTTCTTCACTTTTCAAACATCCACCTAAATTTTCCAACGGGTGTACTGCAGCATCCACCTTGGCAAATCGCTGTTAAGACACTGATGCAGCATCCACCTATGTGAGAGGCTCTTGGGTCACTGCAGCAAATCCAGGCCAGAGGTCTTGGAAAATGATTTTACACTGCAGCATCCAACCCAACATTGCAGAGTCTTGGGTACACTGCAGCATCCACAATGTTTGATGAAAAACAAGGCTCTTGGGATGGTTAAATGAGCAAAACCTTGATTATTGGCTCTTGGGTCCACTGCAGCATCCACCTAGAGGCTCTTTGTCACTGCCATCCACGAGCCGGCTCTTGTGCCAAAACTCAAACAGCTTGAAAAATGTTTTGGACTCTACAGTGAAAATGGTTCAATGTTAAAGCCCCTGAACTCTGACCCTGAACTCTCATGTATTTTCTGCACTATGCAATGATATGAGCAGCGACCGTGTAACGCTGCTACAACATACAGAAGTGCGCTGGTTATCAAGGGGAAAAGTGTTGACACGTTTGTTTTTAAATTAAGAGACGGGCTTAAAGTTTTCTTTACTGACCATCATTTTCACTTGTCTGACCACTTGCATGACGACAAATGTATTTCATTCTTTTCTTCACATTTTCAAACGGTCCATTTAAATTTTCCAACGGGGCTGTATGCTCAGAGTTTCCTGCCTTGGCAAATCGCACTGTTAAGACACTGATGCCCTTCGCAACCATGTACCTATGTGAGAGTGGATTCTCGGCCCTCACTAGCATGAAAACTAAATACAGGCGCAGACTGTGTGTGGGAAATGATTTTAGACTGAGACTCTCTCCAACCCAACATTGCAGAGTTATGTGCACCCTTCTCATTAACCTGTGGTGAGTTATTCACAATGTTTGATGAAAAAACAAGGTTTAATATGTAAGATGGTTAAATAAAGAGAAAAAACATTGATTATTGTTGATATTGTTATATTATTATTTGTGCCCTGGTCCTATAAGAGGTCTTTGTCACTTCCCACGAGCCGGGTTGTGACGAAAACTCAAACTCATTCTTATGTTTAATAAATGTATCATGTAGTGTGTGTGTTTGTGGCAGGCTTACAATGATGGCAAAAAACAACACTTGAGAGTGTGCTGACCCTGGTGGTAGAGGGGGTACAGCTGACCCTGGTGGTAGAGGGGGTACAGCTGACCCTGGTGGTACAGGGGGTACAGCTGACCCTGGTGGTAGAGGGGGTACAGCTGACCCTGGTGGTAGAGGGGGAGGGGTACAGCTGACCCTGGTGGTAGAGGGGGTACAGCTGACCCTGGTGGTAGAGGGGGTACAGCTGACCCTGGTGGTAGAGGGGGTACAGCTGACCCTGGTGGTAGAGGGGGTACAGCTGACCCTGGTGGTAGAGGGGTACAGGGGGGGTACAGCTGACCCTGGTGGTAGAGGGGGTACAGCTGACCCTGGTGGTAGAGGGGGTACAGCTGACCCTGGTGGTAGAGGGGTACAGCTGACCCTGGTGGTAGAGGGGGTACAGCTGACCCTGGTGGTAGAGGGGGTACAGCTGACCCCGGTGGTAGAGGGGGTACAGCTGACCCCGGTGGTAGAGGGGGTACAGCTGACCCTGGTGGTAGAGGGGGTACAGGTGACCCTGGTGGTAGAGGGGGTACAGCTGACCCTGGTGGTAGAGGGGGTACAGCTGACCCTGGTGGTAGAGGGGGTACAGCTGACCCTGGTGGTAGAGGGGGTACAGCTGACCCTGGTGCTAGAGGGGGTACAGCTGACCCTGGTGCTAGAGGGGGTACAGCTGACCCTGGTGCTAGAGGGGGTATGCAGCTGGAGGTTGAATGTTTGAAAGGGTATGGGGACTATAAAAAGTTTGGGAACCACTGATCTTGTACATTACCAATGAATACAGTATATCTATTGATCATCTCTAGTACATTACCAATAAATACAGTATAGCTATATTGATAATCTCTACTACATTACCAATGAATACAGTATATCTATTGATCATCTCTAGTACATTACCAATAAATACAGTATATCTATATTGATAATCTCTACTACATTACCAATGAATACAGTATATCTATTGATCATCTCTAGTACATTACCAATGAATACAGTATATCTATTGATCATCTCTACTACATTACCAATGAATACAGTATATCTATTGATCATCTCTAGTACATTACCAATGAATACAGTATATCTATTGATCATCTCTAGTACATTACCAATAAATACAGTATATCTATATTGATAATCTCTAGTACATTACCAATAAATACAGTATATCTATTGATCATCTCTAAATACAGTATATCTATTGATCATCTCTAGTACATTACCAATAAATACAGTATATCTATTGATCATCTCTAGTACATTACCAATAAATACAGTATATCTATTGATCATCTCTAGTACATTACCAATAAATACAGTATATCTATTGATCATCTCTAGTACATTACCAATAAATACAGTATATCTATTGATCATCTCTAGTACATTACCAATAAATACAATATCTATTGATATCTCTACTACATTACCAATAAATACAGTATATCTATTGATCATCTCTAGTACATTACCAATAAATACAGTATATCTATTGATCATCTCTAGTACATTACCAATAAATACAGTATATCTATTGATCATCTCTAGATTAATCTCTATTGATCATACATTACCAATAAATACAGTATATCTATTGATCATCTCTAGTACATTACCAATAAATACAGTATATCTATTGATCATCTCTAGTACATTACCAATAAATACAGTATATCTATTGATCATCTCTATTGACATCTCTATTACCAATAAATACAGTATATCTATATGATCATCTCTAGTACATTACCAATGAATACAGTATATCTATTGATCATCTCTAGTACATTACCAATAAATACAGTATATCTATATTGATCATCTCTAGTACATTACCAATGAATACAGTATATCTATTGATCATCTCTACTACATTACCAATGAATACAGTATATCTATTGATCATCTCTAGTACATTACCAATAAATACAGTATATCTATTGATCATCTCTAGTACATTACCAATGAATACAGTATATCTATTGATCATCTCTAGTACATTACCAATAAATACAGTATATCTATTGATCATCTCTAGTACATTACCAATAAATACAGTATATCTATATTGATCATCTCTAGTACATTACCAATGAATACAGTATATCTATTGATCATCTCTAGTACATTACCAATAAATACAGTATATCTATTGATCATCTCTAGTACATTACCAATAAATACAGTATATCTATTGATCATCTCTAGTACATTACCAATAAATACAGTATATCTATTGATCATCTCTAGTACATTACCAATAAATACAGTATATCTATTGATCATCTCTAGTACATTACCAATAAATACAGTATACTACAATATTTCAATGTTATTTTTTTATGTGAATCGCGTCTTTATTTGGCATACCCCCAACGTACCCCAGTTTGGGAATACCTGTAACAGAGATTATCAATAGATATACTGTATTCATTGGTAATGTACAAGATCAGTGGTTCCCAAACTGTAAAATAACTAGTGTGTGTGTGTGTGTGTGTGTGTGTGTGTGTGTGTGTGTGTGTGTGTGTGCGTGCGTGCGGGCGTGCGGGCGTGTGTGTGTGTGTGTGTGTGTGTGTGTGTGTGTGTGTCTCTAACTGGAAGGGATTATCTATGTACTATTGTTTCAGAGCATAAATACAGGTACATAAGCAGTACATACTGTAATCCAATTAAAACTCACGACCACGTCGTCTCTTTCTGCCAGACAAGCTGTGTGAGGGCCTATCAGGTCGTTGGTGTTTTTCCTCAAAAGACTAGAGGATTAGGGGACCTCCCACTCAGAGCGGAAGCTCAGATAAACGGTTTTTAGAACAGGCAATGTGTATTTACGAGATGGCATAAAAAATAAAAAAACACTTACTGTAACCTACATCATCATCAAAACACTCAGAAAACATTTATTTCCATTCTCATTGGTCAGGATAACAGAAGGTTATAGGTCAAGGTGGAAGGCCTACCTTGCCAAGAAACACAGAAGACACACACAAAAACACAAATAGAACGAGAGTGTGCGCGCGTGCACGCGTGTGCGTGATGGTGTAGAATGCAGAGAGACTTGTCACTTTCCCTGTGATAAGGCATGTTTCTAACCTTTAGCTGTCAAGACTGTGGAATGTAAGAAAATAGTCCCAACCCAACTAGTGACAGATCAGTGGAAGGATACGTTTAGTGAGAGGGTAGACCGTCGTTACGGGAACCAGTACAAAAAACTCCTACGCAAAGAGTAAATGTTATGATGACATTATATTACCATATCACCTGATGAAGAATGGGAACAGTACTACTCTGTGTGAGGGCCAATCAGCTCTGAGAACAGACCTACTCTGTGTGAGGGCCAATCAGCTCTGAGAACAGTACTACTCTGTGTGAGGGCCAATCAGCTCTGAGAACAGTACTACTCTGTGTGATGGCCAATCTACTCTGGTTCGAAGTTAGAACTATGTGTAGTCAGGTGGAGAGTAAATATCAAAGACCCAATCTCTCTCTCTCTCTCTCTCTCTCTCTGTCTCTTTCTTCTCTCTCTCTCTGTCTCTGTCTCTCTCTCTCTGTCTCTCTCTCTCTCTCTCTCTGCATGCTGGGAGTGATTGGTGCATGCTGGGAATTGTTTGAGTGAAGGAGTGCGTGTGTTGTGGAGAGTTAGATATTCACAACTTTCTTTCGGTTTGCTATTTCTTGGTGGCATTTTTTTTTGTTGATGCATGATTAACGTTATTATTTTTGTTGTGGTAGAATTAAGTATTTTGTTTTCGTATCGAAATTACCCTGGTTTTGGCGGGGATGGCAGCCCGAATGGGGATGCCGTCCCTGTCACTTCGGCATGGCTTTAGGTGTGTTACTGAAGCTGTTGTCACGGTGGAGGAGTTTCTGGTCGCCGTAGGAGAGAAGGTAGGCTATGAGAATATTGCGTATGCATCCCGGATGAATAAAGCTGTGGTGGTATTTCTTAGAGAAGAGTGTCTCGTTGATCGGATGGTTGAGCATGGTGTACTTCTTAAAGGAATGTTTATTCAAGTTACGCCGCTTTTTTCTCCGTCAACAAGGGTAACGATTTCAAATGTACCACCGTTTATTCCTAATGAGCTATTGGAGCGCGAGTTATTGCGCTTTGGGAAGTTCGCCAGTTCAATTAAGGTTGTCCCGTTGGGTTGCAAACACCCGGCGTTGAAACAGGTAATGTCATTTCGGCGACAGGTGTTTATGTTTTTGGACTCACCGGAGCAGACTTTAGAGTTATCGTTTAAAATCAAGTATGACAATAGATTGTATATGGCTTATGCTAGTACGGGTAGTCAACGGTGTTTTGAGTGTGGGGATGTTGGTCATAAGCGACATGCTTGCCCGAAAAGGGAGAAGGCAGAGGGAGGGGCACAGGTGGTCATCGTAACGCCTGGGCCCACTGATGTAGGGAGAGGTGAGCTGACAGCGGTAGAGCAGCCACAAGCACCTGTTGCTGAGGAACAAGTTATCCGTGTTGAGGGCACGGGGTTGCAACTTGTATTAGAAGGAAATGTTATGCTACAGAAAAGTATTGTTGTAGAAGGTAAGGATGTATCTGAAGAGCCAGTTCCTCAGACTGGTGAGCAGGTGCCCAGTATGAGTGCTGGGGTAAAGGAGGGGGTTCATGTGGAGCTAGGCTCCCAGGGAGTGGAGGAGATGCCCACTACGAGTGCTGGGGTTCATGTAGAGCTAGGCTCCCAGGTAGTGGAGGAGTTGCCCACTACGAGTGCTGGGGTTCATGTAGAGCTAGGCTCCCAGGTAGTGGAGGAGTTGCCCACTACGAGTAATGAGGTACAGGAGGGTTTGCATGTGGAGCTAAGCTCCCAGGTAGTGGAGGAGATGCCCACTACGAGTAATGAAGTACAGGAGGGTTTTCATGTGGAGCTAAGCTCCCAGGTAGTGGAGGAGATGCCCACTACGAGTGCTGGGGTTCATGTGGAGCTAGGTTCTCAGTTAGTGGAGAAGATGCCCACTATGAGTAGTGATGTTCAGGTGGGGCTAGTCTCCCAGATAGTGGAGGAGATGCCTGGTACGAGTGATGAGGTGCAAGTGGAGAGTGTTGAAAGGGATGTGGTAGAGGGGAGTCAGTTGTCTGTGTTCTCAGCTGAGGAGGATCAAGAGAAGGATATGGATATCTCTTTAGATATGACAGCTGCTGGTGCGGACTCAGTTTATGATCTAGAGGAGGTAAATGAGTTTCTGGATCAGACTTTTGGGAAATCTGTCAAATTGGCAGATTATTTTGATGTTGATAAGTTTGTGAGGTCAGCTGTGATGTTACAGAAGACGGTGGGGTTAGACCAGCTGAGTGAGAAGAAGCGGTTTCGCTTGAGGAAATTTATTACTGCTGTTGCAGCAGCAAAAGGTGGTGGGAAACGTGTTCAGGTTAAGAGAAGAAAAAAATAATGACGATGATCATGCTTCATAGGGTGTCTTTTTTCTCGTTGGTTTCTCTGTGGTTTCTTCTACTTTTCTTTTCTCTTTTCTACATGGAGGTACTAAGGGTAGGTTCTCTCAATATGAATGGGGGAAGGGACAGGAATAAGAGGGCTTGGGTATTAGAAGTAATAAAACAGAAAAGGCTTAATGTAGTTTTCCTACAGGAGACACATAGCGATGAGGAAAATGAGGTTGACTGGGGTATGTGGTGGGAGGGGCAGCATGTACTCAGTCATGGTACTAATTTCAGTGCTGGGGTGGCAATATTGTTTTCCTCAGGCTTAGGAGTGACTGTGGTATCTACAACAGAGATTGTCAAGGGTCGGGTTTTATTGGTCAAGGTGGATGTTATGGGGTTTTTGTTTGTTTTTTTGAATGTTTATGCTCCTAATGAGGGTACAGAGCGTATTGCTGTATTTGATCAACTAAAGGAAATGTTAAGACAGTGTGACCAAGAGGGGTGTATGGTTTTAGGGGTGACTGGAACTGTACAGTGGATTTTACTGTTGATCGCACCGCTGAAGAACCTCACCTGCGGTCAGCCACTTGCCTGTCTGGCCTATTAACTGAGTTTGAGCTTTCTGATGTGTGGAGAGTAAGGAATGCCAAAGTTAGGCAGTACACATGGCTAAAAATTAATGAAGGTCGTGTCAGTGCAGCACGGTTAGACAGGTTGTATGTATCTGAGCAATACTGTAGTAGGGTTGGAAAGTGTGCCATTACTCCTGTGGGTTTCTCTGATCATCATATGGTTACTGTTGATATTCACTTGTCCTGTCCACGAAGGTCATCACCTTACTGGTATTTTAATGTTAAATTGTTACATGATGTCATGTTTTGTGACAGGTTTTTGTTGTTTTGGGAAAAATGGAGGGGTATAAAAGGGAATTTTGAGTCCTTGAGACAATGGTGGGAGGTTGGGAAGGCCCAAATACGAGTTTTTTGTCAACAGTATACTGCTCTGTCTCAAACTGAATTTAAAGAGACTATCAAGGCCCTTGAACAGGACATCAAATCTATTGAATTGAAGCTGCTCACTCAGAATGACCCTGGACTAGTCATGAACTTACAGGACAAGAGACATGAACTGAGGTCGTTTCTGCATGAAAGAGTGAAGGGTGCCTTGATTAGGTCTCGTTTCGCTTCCCTCAAGGATATGGATGCTCCTAGTGCTTTTTTTTTTTAACCTAGGAAAGTCGACATTTCAACGTAAACAGATGGTCTGCCTTCGTCTCCCTGATGGGAAGGTGACCACGAATGATATTGAAATGCGTCAACATGCCGTGGATTTCTACTCGTCCCTTTATAAGGCGGAGGATTGTGACTCTATGTGTACTGAACAGTTGTTACATGGTCTTCCTAAATTGGGACCTGAGCAGAGAGTCGCATTGGACGCTGACATTACACTGCAGGAGCTGTCCACAGCAGTTATGCAGCTCTCAACAGGCCGAGCCCCTGGCATCGATGGGTTACCATCTGAGTTTTATAAGCACTTTTGGGGGTCTATTGGGGAGGACTTTTATGAAGTGATGTGTGAATCTTTTCATGAGGGTTCTCTTCCTGTATCCTGTCAACGTGCAGTGCTTTCACTGTTGCCAAAAAGGGGGATTTGGCTCTCATAAAAAATTGGAGACCTGTTGCTTTGCTGTGCGCAGAATATAAAATTGTTTCTAAATGTCTCTCAAACAGGTTGAAAGAGTATCTGGGGTTGTTGATCCACAAGGACCAGTCCTACTGTGTACCTGATCGCTCTATTGTTGACAACTTGTTTCTGATAAGAGATGTTTTAGACATTTGTAAACTGTCTGATGTAAATGTGGGTTTACTTTCGTTGAATCAGGAGAAGGCTTTTGATCGTGTGGACCACCAGTACTTGTTTAAAATAATGAAAGCCTTTGGGTTTGGGGATGTTTTTCTGTCTTGGGTGAATTTACTGTATGCTGGAGCCTCGTGTATGGTGAAGGTGGGTGGTGGTTTAAGTTGCCCCATCCCTGTCGAAAGGGGCATCAGGCAGGGATGCCCAATTTCAGGGCAGTTATATAGTCTGGCGATTGAACCAATGCT